>NC_069500.1:523471319-523771319 GCF_027579735.1 Bombina bombina | reverse complement strand
AGGGGTTTCATTATGGCGAGATTGTCTTTTCAATTCACTCATGGCTAGATAACGAGTTTGGCGTTAGAGGCTGTGCGGTGCTAACGAGCAGTTTATGCTCACTGCTCACTTACAGACAGTGCTGGTATTACAGGTTTTTACAACGCAGACAAGAAGTGAGCGTTGAGCTAAATTTTGCTCCTTACCGCACTCCAATACCAGCGCTGCTTACGTTAGCGGTGAGCTGGTGTAACGTGCTCGTGCACGATTTCCCCATAGGAATCAACGGGGAGAGCCGGCTGAAAAAAAGTCTAACACCTGCAAAAAAGCAGAGTAAAACTCCTTAACGCAGCCCCATTGATTCCGCGCCGGATGGATGAAGATGCCATCTGGATGAAGACTTCTGCCCGTCTGGAGGACTACTTTGCCAGGCCTGGATGAAGACTTCTCCCGGCTTCGTTTAGGACTTCGGCCCGGTTGGGTGAAGACTTCTCCCGGTAAGGTGATCTTCAAGGGGTTAGTGTTTTTACAGGTAAGAGAGCTGATTACTTTGGGGCAATGCCCTGCAAAAGGGCCTTTTAAGGGCTATTTGTAGCCGACGCGGAGCCATCCTTCCTCACCGATGGACTAACGACGAATGAAGGTTCCTTTAAATGATGTCATCCACGATGGCGTCCCTCGAATTCCGATTGGCTGATAGGATTCTATCAGCCAATCGGAATTAAGGTAGGAAAAATCTGATTGGCTGATTGAATCAGCCAATCAGATTGAAGTTCAATCCGATTGGCTGATTGGATCAGCCAATCAGATTGAGCTCGCATTCTATTGGCTGTTCCGATCAGCCCTTCGAGCTGAACACTTGATTGGCCCACCGGGAACACATGGCCATTCAATACTACAATTTCCCTTGGCTGCAATTCCTGCAGAAACCACTAGATGGCGGCAGACAACCAGAAATGCAGTCTTGTTATCAATACTGCTGCAGTTTATACAGTTTACTATGTATCTAACTTTTAAAATGTTTATTAAATATACTTTAATTTTTAGTATTAATAAACTTATCGGGTCAACATATATATATCCCATTTAATATAACTTAGCATGTATTTATAGAGACCACACATGAATATACTTCCAGTATCAAACTAGTAAGCAATAATACTGTAAATTATTTGGCTCTTCACAGAATTATTGCATTAAACATCCTGGCATTATATTGTATCTTAATGTGAATACAGTATATTTCATGTTTCTAAGAATTTTTGAGTGCATGGATTTTTTTTGTGCCCAATATTCATTGGACATCTTGTTATTACATGTCTGAAAAATAAAAAGAGACAGATGTTATTATTCTAAAACTCTATAACATATTTCAAATTCACCACTGCAGCCCTTAAATACAGCAAACATCTATCCAATACAGTAAGTTTCAGATCAATACATATACACACACACACACATATATATATATATATATATATATATATATATATATATATATATATATATATATATATATATATATATACAGGGAGTGCAGAATTATTAGGCAAGTTGTATTTTTGAGGATTAATTTTATTATTGAACAACAACCATGTTCTCAATGAACCCAAAAAACTCATTAATATCAAAGCTGAATATTTTTGGAAGTAGTTTTTAGTTTGTTTTTAGTTTTAGCTATTTTAGGGGGATATCTGTGTGTGCAGGTGACTATTGCTGTGCATAATTATTAGGCAACTTAACAAAAAACAAATATATACCCATTTCAATTATTTATTTTTACCAGTGAAACCAATATAACATCTCAACATTCACAAATATACATTTCTGACATTCAAAAACAAAACAAAAACAAATCAGTGACCAATATAGCCACCTTTCTTTGCAAGGACACTCAAAAGCCTGCCATCCATGGATTCTGTCAGTGTTTTGATCTGTTCACCATCAACATTGCGTGCAGCAGCAACCACAGCCTCCCAGACACTGTTCAGAGAGGTGTACTGTTTTCCCTCCTTGTAAATCTCACATTTGATGATGGACCACAGGTTCTCAATGGGGTTCAGATCAGGTGAACAAGGAGGCCATGTCATTAGATTTTCTTCTTTTATACCCTTTCTTGCCAGCCACGCTGTGGAGTACTTGGACGCGTGTGATGGAGCATTGTCCTGCATGAAAATCATGTTTTTCTTGAAGGATGCAGACTTCTTCCTGTACCACTGATTGAAGAAGGTGTCTTCCAGAAACTGGCAGTAGGACTGGGAGTTGAGCTTGACTCCATCCTCAACCCGAAAAGGCCCCACAAGCTCATCTTTGATGATACCAGCCCAAACCAGTACTCCACCTCCACCTTGCTGGCGTCTGAGTCGGACTGGAGCTCTCTGCCCTTTACCAATCCAGCCACGGGCCCATCCATCTGGCCCATCAAGACTCACTGTCATTTCATCAGTCCATAAAACCTTAGAAAAATCAGTCTTGAGATATTTCTTGGCCCAGTCTTGACGTTTCAGCTTGTGTGTCTTGTTCAGTGGTGGTCGTCTTTCAGCCTTTCTTACCTTGGCCATGTCTCTGAGTATTGCACACCTTGTGCTTTTGGGCACTCCAGTGATGTTGCAGCTCTGAAATATGGCCAAACTGGTGGCAAGTGGCATCTTGGCAGCTGCACGCTTGACTTTTCTCAGTTCATGGGCAGTTATTTTGCGTCTTGGTTTTTCCACACGCTTCTTGCGACCCTGTTGACTATTTTGAATGAAACGCTTGATTGTTCGATGATCACGCTTCAGAAGCTTTGCAATTTTAAGAGTGCTGCATCCCTCTGCAAGATATCTCACTATTTTTGACTTTTCTGAGCCTGTCAAGTCCTTCTTTTGACCAATTTTGCCAAAGGAAAGGAAGTTGCCTAATAATTATGCACACCTGATATAGGGTGTTGATGTCATTAGACCACACCCCTTCTCATTACAGAGATGCACATCACCTAATATGCTTAATTGGTAGTAGGCTTTCGAGCCTATACAGCTTGGAGTAAGACAACATGCATAAAGAGGATGATGTGGTCAAAATACTCATTTGCCTAATAATTCTGCACTCCCTGTATGTATATATATATATATATATACATACATACATACATACATACATACATGTTGTTAATATAATCTTATATGAAGATTAAGTCACAGCATTCCCATATGTCTGTAGTTAACTTGAGTTCAGATTCTCTGTGTATTGAAAACACAGCAGGTACCAATTTGTATCAAAGTGTGAATGGTCACTTCCCCTGTAAGTTCTGCATATACTCAAGCCTCAAAGAGTTCAGTCCCAGACATTACGTCTGCATATCTCCACATGAGGTCATTACCTGATAATTTTTATTACATAGAAGAAGGATCATCTGTTTAAGTGACATCTTGAGTTTTCAAGTGTCTATTTCTTTTGTTCTACACATCTGTGTTTCAGAACAAGAGGGGGTTGGGGCTATAGTGAGAACAATTCAGCTTAAATTATATATTAGCTAAAAATTAAATATTAGATTCTGGGATACATCTGTAGTTTATTCAATGTTATTTCACAGGTACCCTGACAGGGGATCCCGCATGCACCTAAACTAACCCACCATGCAGCATAACTAATAACCTACCACCCCTTTACCTTTTCAACTAAACTGATAAATGGGACCTGCCCATACCCGGCCCAATGCTGTATCTGAAACCTACCACCTGACCTTACCTCCAAGAACCCTCCCCCCCAAACTGATAGGGGCCAACAAGGGAATAAAAGAACACCAGCGGGGTACCACCACACCCTTCCTTACCCCCTCAGCCCCACCACTATACCTGCTGCCGTTCTATCTCCATCCTGCAGTGACTGATCCCTCACGGTCACACTCGGGTCTCAGACTGCGCCCTGAGCTGTGTCGTCATCTGCTCCACCTTCCACATGCGCCGCGAGTCCCAGCCGGTCCTCAAACTCCGCCGCCATCTCTGGACTTACTGAAACTGTTCCCCTTCTGCGCTGCGGACCACTCGCTGACCTCCTCCTGCCTCGCCCCAGTGTAGGCCGTGCTGGCGATCCTCTCCCACTGCTCCTCAACCTGGGCCCGGTCACCACCGCCTTCCTAACCGCCTAACCGCTCCGGTGGCCTAGCTCTCCTCATATGCCTCTCTCCTCTGAACCGCTCGGCTCCTTCCAGCAGCTAACCTGCTATCAGCAGGGATAGCCCCAGCGGACCGCAACTGCTCCAGCAGCCAGTCAGCTCCTCTTGCCTGGGACAGTGATAACACTGCCCATAGAACCTCCTGCACATCAGCCATGGCAGACAAACTGCCATATACAGCACCAAGTAAGGGTAAAGTGTAAGAAGGAGACAGCTTCTTCTCACACGTTAGCTCCTGCAATAATTTTTTGGCACCTTTTACAGGGTCCAACCCCATCTTATATACCCAGCTTGCCACCACCCCTCCCCAACACCCTAACCACTCCTATCTAGCTAGGCTACACCTAGACAGGGGTCAAATGCCCCTCCCTTATATGCTGCATCCAGGGCTGCCTATTTTGTTCCAAGCATTTATGGATAAGACAATGTAAGTATGACTCTAGGGGAGAGGATGCTGATAAATCTTCCATGTAATACAGTTATTATTACATTATTATATAATTTGTGGGATATTTATAAAAATAGCATCTCCATCCTAAAACTGTCTGTACAATCATCTAGTCTTCAAAACAGAATTCTGTATATATGGACCAAAAAGGTGACTATATCGTCAGCACTGTCGTCTTAAAGGGACACTGTGGTCAGAAAACAAAGTGCAAACCTGATAATAATAATAATAATAACAGCATCTTTTTTTATATAAAAAAATAAGTGAGACTGCTCCATTTTATACTATGGTTACATGTAATTGTTATTGTCTGATGCTCTGATGAATCAGAGCCATAAAACACTTGTATTGTTACTGAGTGGCTTATGGTTTGGCTCCATTTGCCCCTTTGCAAAAAATGTAATTCTCCAGCAAGCTAATTGAGAATATTTGTTGTATAATCAGTAGTAGACAGTGAGCTCCATTTAAGAAGATAGAGGCAGAAAATGTTCCCAGGCAGGGAACCTGTCCAATGTCCATCCATCTTTACAGCCAGCGATGGAGCATCCACTGGCAGAAGTTATCATTGCACCTGACATCTCTTGTGCATCACCCCTGAAAAATCAGTCCTTCATGGTTTAACTCTGCCACCTCTGGTTAGGAAGTGACACTGCAAGTACTCTTAAAGGGACAGTCTACTATAGAATTTTTATTGTTTTAAAAGATAGATAATCCCTTTATTACCCATTCCCCAGTTTTGCACAAACAGTTATATTAATATACTTTTTGCCTCTGCGATTACCTTGTATGTAGGAACCTTCTTCCAGCCCCCTGATCACATGACTGTGACTGTTTATTAGCTATTGTCTTAAATTTAACATTGTATTGTGCTAGATCTTAAATAACCCCCTGTGCCTGAACACAGTGTTATCTATATGGCCATGTGTACTTTCTGTCTCTTTGTGTTTAAAAGAACTTTAAAAAGCATGTGATAAGAGGCAGCCCTCAAAGGCTTAGAAATTAGCATATGAGCCTACCTATGTTTAGTTTAAACTAAGAATACCAAGAGAAAAAAGCAAATTTGATGATAAAAGTAAACTGGAAAGTTGATTAAAATTAAAAGTCCTATCTGAATAATGAAAGTTTAATTTATACTTGACTGTCCCTTTAAATGGATATGAAACCCAAATTATTTCTTTCATGATTCAGATAGAAAGTCGCTTAAAACGGCATGCCCTAATTTACTCCTTCTATCATTTCTTCTTCGTTCTCTTGGTATATCTTATTTGAAAATCAGGAATGTAAGCTTATAAACCGGCCCATTTTTGGTTCAGCACCTGGGTATCGCTTGCTGATTTGTGGCAAAATCAGATCTCGCAGACAGCGTGTATTTAAACCAAGATTGCTCACAACTATTGATAGCTCTGTTAACAGTCCTGAAGGAGAGAGCGAGACTTTTAGTATATACAGTATATACAATATATATATATATTTATATGTGTTTGTATGTATATATATATATATATATATATATATATATATATATATATATATATAGTGAGAATAAAAAAAGGCAAAATCTTCCAGAGATGTTTAAATAAAACGTCCAATATTTATTGATCCTTTTAAAAGCATAGCAATAATCAGATAGAAAGGTCTGTGAAATGTGAATTCTCTAGTTTTTGGAAGTTATATATATATATATATATATATATATGTGTGTGTGTGTGTGTGTATGTGTATATAAAGTTTAGTATACATTTTTGTTTCAATTAAAAGAATTTAAAAAATCTGACAAAAAGAGAACTAATGTGACACCTCAATTAAAAATATATGAAAATAGGAAATCCCTGATCCTCCCCCACTGGTCATTTTCAAAATTAATTCTATGGAAGAGAAGGCTAATGTCTTATTTTATGGTAACATTTCTTGTTTAAGTAGCTGTGTCCATGAAAGTATGTAATGACTCACAAAAAGCAATTAAATAGATTTAACACAGAGTTAGACATTAGAGTATATGAATCTCACTTAACAAGAATTAACCTCTGTTGGTGTCAATTTCTCAACTACTTTTTAAAATACTAACTTTTTTCTGCTTTAATTTGAAAACACAATGATAAAGCAATAATTTAAAGGGGCACACAATATGATTGCATTTGAATCAAGCTACCTAGAAAAGTTATTGCAGGTTTTGTGAAAGCTTTTCTTGAGCCCGCAAACCATCAATCATACACTGGGGCATATGTATGTGTTACTTGTGTGCATGTCTAATACACAAACACACAGCCTACTGGCACATACGCCAAAAGTCCTATTCATTTTTTTCTGGCTATTTTGTTGTGAATTATAACTTTTGAAGTTGATCACAATCCTACACTTGTTTTGGCAGAATTTTTTTTTTTTTTTTTTACATCAGACGATATTGTCTGTGTGCTTTTTCAGTGATCACAAAATGCCTTTGCCGTTAATACCCTTCTTGCAAGAAATTGTTTCCTCCTGAAAACAACCCACAAATTTTATTTTCCTTGATAATCTCTTATTTTGAAATGTCTTTGAAATTTCAGTAGCTTTCATTCTATTGGCTGTTTTGAACAGCCAAAATTATTTTAGAAGCTCTCATCCTATTGGCTGATTTAAATTTGAAGAATCAAATCAGCCAATAGGAATGAAAGGTACGCCATTTTGAAACAGCTACCATGTATTCAACTTCAGGATCGGCTTCCAGGATAGCGCCACTCTGCGCCACCGGGCTGAAGATAGAAGACGTCCCCAAGATGGATGAAGGTGTCCCCGTCTGGATGAAGACTTCTGTCCGGACTTCAGGAGCCGTGAGTAGATTTAATGGGGTTAGTGTTAGATTTTTTTTTAATTTTTTTTGGGTGTTTTTTTTTTTTTAGATTAGGGCTTTGGGCAATTGTAAAAGAGCTGAATGCCCTTTTAAGGTCAGTGAAAAAGAGCTGAATGCCCTTTTAAGGGCAATGCCCATACAAATGCCCCTTTAGGGGCAATGGGTAGCTTAGGTTTTTTTAGAGTTAGGTTTTTTATTTTGGGGGTAGGTTGGGTGGTGGGTTTTACTGTTGGGGGGACTTTGTATTTTTTTTTACAGGTAAAAGAGCTGTTTAACTTAGGGCAATGCCCTACAAAAGGCTCTTTTAAGGGCTATTGGTAGTTTATTGTAGGTTAGGGAGTGTTTTTATTTTGGGGGGGCTTTTTTATTTTTATAGGGCTATTAGATTAGGTGTAATTGTTTTTATTTTTGATAATTTAGTTTATTATTTTTTGTAAGCTTAGTGTTTTTTATTTTTCGTAATTTAGTGTTTATTATTTTTAGTAATTTTATATTTTTTTTTGTAGTGTTAGGTTTTTTTAAATTTGTAATTTAGATTTTTTAATTGGTAGTATTTTTTTATTTTATTAGAATCGTTATATTAGGTTAATTTATAGTTTAATGTTAGGTTTATTTTTATTTTACAGGTTAATTTTTTTTTAAATATAGTTATATTGTAATTTTAATTAAAGTTAGGGAGTGTTAGGTTTAGGGGTTAATAGTTTAATTTAGTGTTTTGCGATGTAAGGGGCTGGCGGTTTAGGGTTTAATAGGTTTATTTAGTGGCGGTGATGTGAGAGGCTGGAGGTTTAGGGGTTAATATGTTTATTTAGTGGCGGCGATGTGGGAGGCCGGAGGTTTAGGGGTTAATAACTTTATTATAGTGTTGGCGGTTTAGGGGTTAATATATTTAAATAGTGTTGGCGGTGTGGGTGGGTGGCAGATTAGGGGTTAATAGGTTTATTTAATAGCCGCGATGTGGGTGAGCGGCAGATTAGGGGTTAATAGGTTTAATATAGTGTTTGCAATGCAAGAAGGTGGCGGTTTAAGGGTTAATTGGTAGTTTATGGATGTTAGTGTACTTTGTAACAGTTTAGTTATGAGTTTTGTGATCGCAAAATCCATAACTACTGGTCTCAGGCGGTATGGATCATGTCGGTATAGGCTGTAACGCAAGCATTTTAGCCGGACCGCACAACCTGTAATACTGGCGCTATGAAAATCCCACACAAAAACATAATTTTTTTGAGTCCAGAATGGACGTTGCGTTACAGGCTAAAATGCTTGCGGTATAGCTATAACGGACACGACTCTGTGTCCGTAATATGCGTTCCTGGCCATTCCAGCGTAATGGCCATTTTTTCAGCGTTAAAACGCAAAACGCAAAACTCTAGATGATTAGAAATTATGACAAATTAAATAGCATGCTTCAAGGTATTTGACTGGGAAGGGCTAAAAAGTATATATACAGCTCTGGAAAAAATTAAGAGACCATTGTAAAATTATCAGTTTCTCTAGTTTTATTATTTATAGGTATGTGTTTCAGTTAAATTAACATTTTTGTTTTATTCTATAAACTACTGACATAATTTCATCCAAATTCCAAATAATAAAGTCACCTAACAGCAATGTAAAAGACTTGCGGAGGGCATGCCAAGACGCATGAAAATCATGGTTATTCCAACCAATATTAATTTCTGAACTGAAGTTAAACCATTAGTAATGTGCTGTGTTGTTTTAAAATGAATATGAACTCGTTTTCTTTGCATTATTTGAGATCTGAAAACACTGCATCTTTTTTTGTTATTTTGACCAGTTGCCATTTTCTGCAATTGAAAGCTCTAAATGACACTATTTTTATTTGGAATTTGGTAGAAATGTCAGTACTTTATAGAATAAAACAAAAATGTTCATTTTACTCAAACACATACTTAAAAATAGTAAAACCAGAGAAACTGATCATTTTGCAGTGATCTCCTAATTTTTCCAGAGCTGTATATATTGTAGTCCTTTCTAGTCAAACACTTTACCATATACTATATCCCTTTATCCCTTTTAAAATATTTTTTATTATTATTTATATGATATTTTTTTTATTAAAAAGTGTATATATGTGTGTAATGCTTAATTTTAATATGTTTTTGATGTGTTTTGTGCAACTTTTTTTTTTAATCCTTACAGTTTACTTTAGCAGGCCCATTTATCAAGCTCCGTATGGAGCTTGAAGGGCCGTGTTTCTGGCGAGTCTTCAGACTCGCCAGAAACACAAGTTATGAAGCAGCGGTCTAAAGACCGCTGCTTCATAACCCTGTCCGCCTGCTCTGAGCAGGCGGACAGGAACCGCCGGAAATCAACCCGATCGAATACGATCGGGTTGATTGACAGCTCCCTGCTGGCGGCCGATTGGCCGCGAGTCAGCAGGGGGCGGCGTTGCACCAGCAGCTCTTGTGAGCTGCTGGTGCAATGTTAAATGTGGAGAGCGTATTGCTCTCCGCATTTAGCGAGGTCTTGCGGACCTGATCCGCAGTGTCGGATCAGGTCTGCAAGCCCTTTGATAAATGGGCCCCTAGGTGTGAAGTTGCGCTAAATATTCTAGAGCAGTTTTGGCTTTTGCTCCAGTGCAAACTATAAGTATCAACTTTTAGTACCATTGCAAATTAGCAAGGTTGTGATATCCTTTGAAAGTATAGACTGCGCTCGAGTGAAGTCAACTATGCTAACCTTTCTCTGGTTATCACGCTTTACTATGGACTTGTAATATCAAAGTTGCACACTAATGGTAGCGTGGTCCAGCGATATTGGTTATCATTAGCGTGCCACTTGTAATCTGGACCCTTGTAATTACAAGACATTTCTGTTGTGTTGCTATATAATAAGATCCTAGACATCATCTTAGTAGGAGATTTAGTTGAGCAATGTGTTCATACTAAGCTTTCCCGCAAACCAATTTCAGGTAATACCCTTTTGCATGCCAAAATCGCTCACCCAAGGCATGTTTTTAAGGAGATAGCCAAAAGCCAGTTTACTAGGGCTAGGATAATTTGCTCTAGGGAGAAGGATTATTCAGATGAATGCAGTAATATGAAAAAACGTCTTAATAACAGAGGTTATTCATTAGGACTAGTTAATAGCATTGAAAAGAATGTTACATCTACTAGCAGGGAGGAAATTCTTCTTACTAAAAAGAAAGATATGGTTAAAGATCTGCCTCTTTTTATTACTCCATTTTCATCAGAATATCATTCTATTTGTAAAATAATAAAGAAATATTTCCCCTCTGCTGTACAGAGATGTTACTCTAAACTTTAGATATTGTTAAGAGCTTTAGATGTGTATACTCAAAGACTGCAACATTGGGTAACATTCTATCTCCCAGCCAATTGCCTTCTCCACAGGCGGAGGGGACCTGGTTACAGACAAATGGCACATTTAGATGTGGCAGTTCCAGGTGTAAGGCCTGTGACTATATAACTGTGAGTAAAGATTTCTACTCATATGTCACTGGACGTTTTCAAACAAGAGGTTCTATAAACTGTTCCACTAAATATGTGAAAATATCCCAATAAAGGGATATAAAAGAGCGCTGATGTTTGAAAAGGAAAACAATATACAATGTAAAACCAAATATTGTACTTTTGCTATAGTAGATCAGGTCTACCGTGTTAGTCCTGTTTACTGTCCATATGCTGGTGGTAAATAAGGAATAAAGATGTCCTCTTGAAAGGAATAATGAATCAGGCTGCTCCTCTTGATCCCATAGAGTGTGGAACAACTGTTGAAGAAGAATAGAGAGAGGGCGCCACAATAGCGTGATATCGTCTGGAATGCAGGTACAGATAAAAGTAGATATTATGCTTACCAGATGGTGTGGCACTGTACTGTGACCAGTGCAAGAGAGCAGGCTAGCACTTAACAGTGGCTAGTACACTGTAGGAGCCAGGCTCCAAAGGCACTTGTCCTAGTTGCAACTTGGTGTTTAACTCCTGTTGTCTGGACTTCAGGTGCTGCAAAGGAGTAATCTTATGTGTGTTGTTCAGTTGGTATGGATGAACCACAACACAGACAACTTCAAATAAAAATGACTTTTAATACTTTATGACGCGTTTCTCAACCTACAAGGGTTGTTTCATCAGATCAAAAAGTGATTTTTGTTTCACTTTTTTATCTGATGAAATAACCCTTGTAGGTTGAGAAACGCGTCATAAAGTATTAAAAGTCATTTTTATTTGAAGTTGTCTGTGTTGTGGTTCATCCATACCAACTGAACAACACACATAAGATTACTCCTTTGCAGCACCTGAAGTCCAGACAACAGGAGTTAAACACCAAGTTGCAACTAGGACAAGTGCCTTTGGAGCCTGGCTCCTACAGTGTACTAGCCACTGTTAAGTGCTAGCCTGCTCTCTTGCACTGGTCACAGTACAGTGCCACACCATCTGGTAAGCATAATACCTACTTTTATCTGTACCTGCATTCCAGATGATATCACGCTATTGTGGCGCCCTCTCTCTATTCTTCTTCAACAGTTGTTCCACTAAATATGTCATGAATGTACTGAGCATTCTCTTCAATACATTGGTATGACTACTAGAAATGTTAGATCTCACATTCATGAGCATTTAGGCTACATTAAACATGAAAAGCACTGCTCAGCTTTATCAACTCGTTTTCTAGACATTCACCATAAAAATGGGAAAACCTTTAGCTGGAGGGCCATAGAAACCATTAGAACTCCCATTTGTGGTGGTGACAAGGATGGACTCTTATCCAAACAGGAAGTATATTGGATCTTTAAGTTGAGTACACAGATCCCTAAGGGATTCAACTCCGAATTTGATGTGATCAACCATTGGAGATAAAATGAAATGTTCTTCCTGTAGTGAGTTACGGCGCGACGGGGGTGACACCATCAGAGGAGATTAATTCCTGTTTGATGGTGTCAAGGACCACCAACATACAGGGCTGGACTGAGACCAAAAATAGTCACGGGAATTTTAAGGCAGAGAAGCCCCCCCCCCCATTTCTTATTTATAATAATGTATTTGTAAGGCACAGGTAACCATCTTGGAAAGAGACACAGACAGCTATCTAGATTTAAGCTACAGTTTGCCGTCTTGGAAAAAGGCACAGAGAACTATATAGATTTAAAGGGATAGAAAGGTCAAAATTTAAATATGCATAGGCGCATTTCAATTTTAAACAGAAGCATTTTTCCAATATACTTCCATTATCAAAAATACTTACAATAAAAGTTATTGCTGTTTTTCAGTGGCATACACACATATGCTGTGATGGCCTGTACATCAGTATTCAAGCTCAGAGACCTGGCGGTGGTGTGTGTTGTGTCTCTGCTGACTCTATGAGAAGGAGTAGGGTTTGAATACTGGTGCACAGATCCTCAAACCATATGTGTGTATGCCGCTAAAGACCAGTAATAGCGTTTACTAGAAGCATGTTTGCTTCAAACAGCAATCTTGAAAAGCACATATAACTGTCACAAATAGCCATCTTGGAATAAACCACACATATTAGATTTGGCAGAAATAAAGGGAAAATGGCACTCATATTAGTTTAGACTTTATACACACATACATACAAACTAACATAGACAGTATGTATGTATATAATATATGTATATAATATTGTGTAAATTATAAAAAATAAAAAAAGTAATCAAATAACAATCAATAATTAAGCTGCCAAGTTTCTACTCTACCTTTGCACTAATACAAACTGAGGCAGGTGCTATGCGGTTGAGAGGGAAAAAAAATCTGTGCAGCAGCCAGTGTCATGTGCTGCAGGCACCTAGTAGGGGGGAAAAAAGCTGATGGCGGCATGCTAGCATATCACTACCATAAAAACCACTTCAGTTAAAATTAAAGAACAAGAACATTATCATAATACTTGACCTAAAAACCTATGCATAAACATTGTGAATTTGATATCTGTTTTGACAACAGATCTAAGATGTGCAGTAAAGAATAATCAGAAATGTAAATCAAGTATTTATTTCATGTGAGAGCAATGGAATTTGTCAGTAATTATAAAGGCATTTCATATAAAAGTGCTCACATTTAGTCACACTTGGTCATATTCAGTCAAGATAACTCATCACTTTTTTAATATGCTTTTGTTTACTGGCTCAGACCCTTAGTTGATGTGGTTGTTTCTCTCTTGCTGTTCATTTGGGAATGCATATATCAAACAGCAAGAGAGAAACAACCACATCAACTAAGGGTTTAAGCCAGTAAACAAAAGCATATTAAAAAAGTGTTTCCTACACAGTTATAGCGAGAAGGCTTAATTTAGATATCCATGGCAAGCGCCATTACAGTTATTAGCAAGGCCACCGCCTGCACACTGTACACCGCCGCCCACCTTTACCCTGTTCCAGTAGGTGCAACAGCGTAAATAGTTCCAGCGTGCAGAGCATCTCTATGGAAGCTGGGAGCCCCACTCAGCAGCAATTAGGTCTGCATCTCACACGGCCACCGTCACCACATAAGAAAATGGGGAGCCTCCGAGCCCATAGTGTTCCTCTTCCAAATGCTGGCGTCTGCGATGTCTGGGGCTCCGGGTGTGTCCCACGTGGTCCATAGTCCGTCGATCAGTGTTGCGCAGGCTCCTCCGACGTCTTCGGCCTTCTCCGCGTCGACTTCCGGTCTCGGGTCCTCCAGCGGCGGTACTTCCGGTGACGTCACTTCCGGTGACGTCACTTCCGGTCCCTCCATTTTGCGCCCAGCCATGTAGAGGAGCAGATCGAGTTCCCCACCCGGCTCCATAGGTAAGAGAGGAGTGCCACGGGGGGGAACTTTGGCTCCGGGGGCTAGGCCTGTAAGGGCGAGGGGGCTAAAGGTGCTATGAGTGCTTGGGGTCAGAAGGTGCTGGATAAAAGGGGCGATGGAGCAGAAATGGGACAATTTGAAAATAGGGGTCAACTTGCAGGTCAGGAGCTATAAGGGGAATTTGGCATTGGTGCAGGTGATCAGGATAAGGGGGCCAATAAAACTGTTACTGCGCGGTCAGGGGCAAAGGCCTCAACGGGCAACCATAAAGGTGCTGCGACACCTATTAGGCCCAATAGGGGTAGGATGAGCGTTGATAGCATGGATGCTGATGCCACAGGCCAAATGATTGGCACGAATGCTGGCAGCAGGGTTAGAAAGGAAAGTGATGTTAGGCGTATTGGCCCCCAGAGTGCGGTCGCAGTTCCGACTGCTGCAAGTAGGGTGCTCTCTAGGTCAGCTGTCAAGCAGGGTCCCCTAGATCAATTTCAAAGTTTAGATTTGGCGTTAGCGCCGACTAGAAGCCGCAAGAAGGCTCCTTCCCAGACCCCTAAGACAGTACACTTCATCGAGGACATTGAGGTTTTTTCTGAGGAAGAACAGAGTGAGCATGTTGAAGTTGGCCGTGGCAATCGCGCAGGCGAGCCAGGAGTGCATGAGGGTGGGGGTGAGCTGTGCGTGAGCAGGGGGAAGGGGAGAGCTGAGCTTCCCCTGCATGGTACTCCTCTCTGGCATTCTGTTTTTCAGGATAGCGACATGGCAAACTACTGGAGATTCCGGATGTGGCATTGAGAGAGGAACAGAGAGCGGTGCAGATTCCATGGTGTCAGAGGATGAGCGTCCATCGACTTTGGACGTGGTGGCGATACCGCCTAGGACGGGTTTGCAAACCGGTGAGTCCTCAGTTTCAGTGGGGTTCAGGGGATTTCACGTCATCCTCGGATGATTCTGGGTCAAGGGAATACAAAGAGTTGGGTTTAAATGCTAAGGGCCATAAGCGCATGTACAAATGCTCAGGTGCAGGACAGAAAGTCTGCTAGGACGGGGTTGCAAAGATCTTCAGATCCTGTTACCTCTGAGAAGTCTGATAGGGCATTCCAACTTAGATCCAGAGTCAATGAGGTACGTGGACCTGCCAACCGCAAGGTGGCACGCCACAGCGATACACGATCTTGGTCATCTTACGATTTGCACAAACATCTTAAAACTTAAGACGGTTCGGCGCATTCAGGAGGGGAAGTATGTAAATATCTTTGAGCTCTCTGTGGAAGCCTTAAGGCAGAAGGAGTGAGTTGAAGATGGGACCGTGCCAAAGAAATACCAGCGCCCTTCCACGGGTGGCATCGTTGTTTCAGGATTTACGCTTCTTGTTTTTTAGAAAGGTGGCCAGATCTGTGCTTAGCCATATTAAAATATATGGAGAATATGGAAATCATTGAGGAAAATTATCGTGATGGAGCCTGGCGGGATTATGATGAGGAATTCTGCAGGAAGATGGTAGGTAACCCTCTTCTTGACGTTGAATGTGTGGAGATGCAGCTCTGGGCCCGGCTGGGTCCTGAGAAAGTCCCGGGGACTTCTGCTCCTCCAGCGATTTCACACCAGGTCCGCTCTGCTAGTAGGTTTCGCAGACGCCCAGCTGGGGTCTGTTGGAAATTTCAGGATAAGCACTGCATGCTGGGAAATGCGTGTTCCTTTCGGGACACGTGCCACAACTGCGGGGGACCTCACCCAGCTGCAGATTGCATCAAGAAAAGCGAGAAACAGGATAGGGCTGGATCATGGGGCCCTGTTATCAGTAAGAGCGGGCACCCTGCTAAGGGTGGGCGCAATTAGACCTTGCCTAACGCTGTACCCGGAGAGGGATGTGGCTGCCTTGCTGGAGTTGTGTCTCCAGGAAGGTTTCATTATTCCGGTGCAAGGTAAGGTTAAGGGTTCTGCGGGCCGCAGCAACCTGAAATCTGCTTACCAGTTTCCAGAGGCATTAAAGGAGAAATTGGGTAAGGAAGTTTTCCCTGGGTAGGATGGCCAGACCATTTAGGGTAAAGCCTATGCCGGGATTGGTTATCTCTCCTTTAGGGGTCGTGCCAAAGAAAGACCCAGGGAAGTTTAGGATGATTCAACATCTTTCCTACCCGAAAGGCAGATCGGTAAATGACGCCATCCTGCAGGAATTGAGTACGGTTCATTATCAATCTTTTGATGATGCCCTGAGGGTGGTTGTGAGGTCGGGTCAAGGTGCCTTGCTGGCAAAACTTGATATAGAGTCTGCCTTCCGGCTGCTGCCAATTCACGCATCGTCCTTCTATCTAATGGGATGTTTTTTCAATGGATCGTACTATGTCGACTGTTGTTTACCCATGGGGTGTTCAATTTTCTGTGCCTGTTTTGAGACTTTCAGCTCTTTCTTACACTGGGCTGTTGCCGAGGTGATGGGGGATGATAGAATTGCTCACTATCTAGATGATTTTTTTATTGGTGGGTAGACAGGGCTCCAGGGAATGTGAGTTACTTCTGCACACCATGCGGCTATTAATGACAAAATTTGGTGTTCCCTTGGCAGAGGAAAAAACGGAGGGCCCCTGTACATGTCTAACATTCTTAGGGATTGAAATTTACTCTGTAGCCGAGGAATGCAGACTTCCGGCAGATAAAGTCCGGAAGATGCTGGAGGAAGTGAGAAGACTTGCTTTGGCGAGTTTTTGCATGTTAAAACAGCTGCAATCCCTGTTGGGTCTGCTCAACTTTGCAGGGCGAGTCATCCCTATGGGGAGAATTTTTTCTAAAAAGGATGGAGCGCCTGTTGCCGGGGGTGACCTCCCCCAAGGCAAGAATAAAGATTAACAAAGACATGACGGACGATCTCCAGGTTTGGGATCAGTTCCTTAGGGATTTCAATGGGGTTTGCATTTGGAGAAAACCTCAGATGGTAGGTGGAGCGCTGAGCCATGGCCGGTCGAATGGACCGTTAAGGGGCTTACCAGGAACATGTGTCTCCTGGAGTTTTTCCCCATTCTGGTGGCATTGGAGATCTGGGGGGATGAACTTAAAAACAGTTCCGTGGTTTTTTTGGACTGACAATATGAGTGTGGTCTTTGCCATCAATGGCCTCTCATCTTCATCCTCAGCAGTGGTTAGATATCTTAGGATCCTGGTCTTGGGGTGCCTTAAGCGGAACATTGAGTTTCAGGCTAGGTGGCACTGGATGGCAGTCTCTGATTCCATTACTGAAGGCATCCCTGGCACCTTCCACTTTGAAGTCTTATGTGAGGTATGGGAAGAATGGGTATTCTTCTGCGATGTTCAGGGATTTCCTTCCTGCGCAGGTGAGCAAGGTTGATTGTTGTGTTGTCTTGCGGTTACATAGCTTAGTACTAAGCAAGTAAAAAAAGGGACGGTGATTGCGCGGTTGGCAGCGGTATCCTTTTTCTGTAAGTTGTTCATACTGACGGACTCTTCCAAGACGTTTTTGGTTCGCCAAATTATTCAGGGCTGCGGGAGGTCAGAAGTGCGGCGACCTGACATTCGGGAACCCATAACTGCTGATCGGTTGCTCCTTTTGCTTCAGGTTCTACCTGACGTTTGTTCCTCAGAATATGAGGTTCAGCTGTTTTCCGCAGCGTTTGCCATGGCGTTTCATGATGCCTTGCGAGTGGTTGAGTTGGTACCACAGTCCAAGATGGTGAAAGTGGGAGGCGTGCTGACCGAACACGTTAGATTAGCTGATAATGGGGTATTGCTATTCATTCCTAGATCCAAAGTGGATCAAGATTGTAGGGGGGCTTGGCTGTCGCTCCCTGTGCATCAGGGTTCCGCCAGTTGCCCTTATGTCCTGTTGAAGGCCTTCTCGGACGTGCGTCCAGTGGGTTCAAAGAGGTTTTTTAATTCACCAGGACGGTACCCCTCTTACAAGATTCCAGTTCCGGAGGGTCTTGGGATGGGCTGCAAAAAAAGCGGGTTTAAATCCCAATATCATAGCTCCTCACTCATTTAGTCTTGGGGCTGCTATGACTGCGGAGGCTTTAGGTTGGTCAGCTGACCATATAATGGCATTGGGGAGGTGGAAATCTAGGAGATACCAATGATATGTGAGACCCATTTTATTCCACTGCTAAGAATTACGGTGTGTTGATGTTGTGATGTTTTCACTGTTGTGGTATGAACCTAACACTTGTAGGGCCTAGCAGTGGTCCACGTCGTGCCTGGATTGTGGGGCACTCGTTTGTGCACTGGGCAGCTATCCAAGCTTCTAATCGACCTGGAGGACAGCAACTGGGGGGGAAATCACTCTCCTAGACAAGTGTCTGATAAGTGTCTGTTATGACAGTGGCATTCGTTAATAATTGGAAAGGGTTGTCCTGGATTTATCAAGCCCTTTTAGCTTTGGAATTTCATAAGTGAAAAGTGTATTAGTCAATGTGAAGGTAAATATGGAGAACTGGTGTTAAAGCCCGTGTACACGGGCAAAATGTTTAAGGAAAGAAATATACCTATCCCTCTATTTGTCTATCCCTCTAGCTCTATCCCTATCCCTCTATATCCCTATCCCTCTATATCCCTCTATCTCTATCCCTCTATCCCTATCCCTCTATCTCTATCCCTCTATATCCCTCTATCTCTATCCCTCTATCTCTATCCCTATCCCTCTATCCCTATCCCCATATCCCCATCCCTCTATCCCTATCTCTAGCCCTCTATCCCTATTCCTCTATCCATCTATCGCTATCCCTATGCCTCTATCTCTCTATCTCTATCCATATCCCTCTATCCCCCCTATCCCCCTATCCCTATCCCTCTATCCCTATCTTTATCCCTATCCCTCTATCCCTATCCCTCTATCTCTATTGCTCTATCCAGCTATCCCTATCCCTCTATCCCTTTTCATCTATCTCTGTCCCTATCCCTCTATCCCTATATCCCGCTTTCCCTATCCCTCTATCCCTATTTGGGGCAGTTTTAGAAAGTTAACCGGAGATCTAATCTCTGGTTAATTTTTGGAGCGCTAATTGCTACCCCGGTAGCAATAACTAGCCACTTGTAATTGCTGGTTAACTATTGTGCGCCTACATACGGTCAAATTTGCCCGTTTGCGGGCACGTGATAATTTAGGGCTCCACTTGTAATCTAGCCCTTAAAGGGACACTGAACCCCAAATTTTTCTTTTGTGATTCAGATAGAGCATGCCATTTTAAGCAACATTTTAATTTACTCCTATTAGCAATTTTTCTTCGTTCTCTTGCTATCTATATTTGAAAAAGAAGGCATCTAAGCTTTTTTTGGGTTCAGAACTCTGGATAGCACTTTTTTATTGGTGGATGAATTTATTCACCAATCAGCAAGGACAACCCAGGTTGTTCACCAAAAATGGGCCGGCATCTAAACTTACATTCTTGCATTTCAAATAAAGATACGAAGAGAATGAATAAAATTTGATAATAGGAGTAAATTAGAAAGTTGCTTAAAATGTCATGCTCTAGGAGGGAAGAGGAGGAGTCAGTGCATGAGCAGGCTTCGTTCCCCTGCAGGTGCTTCAGAGGCGGTTGTTCGCGCCAGGAGCTCACCGTGATGTGAAAGAGAGAAGGCCTTGCCTCACCTGTCCTTTCAACACTGCAGCCAGTTAAAAAATTTTACCCTGGTGTTTCCCTCAACAGCGTGTGCTTTCACCTACGCTGATTAAGAACTTTGTTACCTGGAGCTGGTCTCGGCTGGCGGTAAGACTAAGCTCCCTTAGGGTAAAATACATCCACTTACCCCCCCGCCTTTTTCCTGCTCTGTAAAGGAGAGAGGGGTGGACAGCCAAGCTTTGTCTTCTTTTTACTGCACCAAGATACCTGCGAGATACCCGCACTCACCCTAATGACCATAGACGCTGGATGAGAGCAAAGCAAGCAGGAGAATCGGCGTTACAGCTGAGAGGTGTAGCGTAATCCCTCCTCTCCCCAACCACCGATGTTGCGAATGGGGAGCTACTAACAGCCTGAAATCCGCTTGCCAGCCTGGGATAATTATCTCTATCGCTATAGGAGTATTTTGTTGCCTGGAGGAAGAAATCTATAGCCGACCGAGCAACACCTGCACCTCCCTTGGGGGTCAGCCTACCTGAGGCTCTGGTTCCTGTGGCCTGGAATCTAAACTGCCCTCCTCACCCACCGATGCTGCGCGTGGGGAGTCGGCAGGGTACGTCGCTGATTTGGTAAGGCTGTGACGGACCTTCCCCTACAGCTAAGGATCGTCATTCGAGTCAGCCGCAGGGGGCAATAATCCAGCTCAGAGGTGCCCGTAAAGATAGTGCGAGAACTGGAACTTAGCTGGATATGTAAGGAGCCTGGGCAAAAGGAAGGAAAAGGAATACCGCGGACCGCTGGGTTCAGATCTGAGTTATAAACCCCCACAGCAAAGAGAAACACGGCACCGGCTCCAGATCGCCAAGGATAAAGAAAAGTCCCTCGACGTAGCAGGGGTGAGTGCGGGGTAAACTTGATTTCCCTAATTGAATGGTTGTTTAAGGTTGTTTTGAACACTTGGCCAGGTCCGGAGTAATCACGCTCAAAAATTGGAGATTTGACATTGGAAGCGGCTGATTACCGAGGTTTATTAAATTCACACTACTGAGGAGTAAAAGTTACAGCTTTTACCCCACACCCAGGGGTAGTTGAATCCTTTAGTGAAAATCGCTGGGAACATAAGAAGCTCCAGCATCAGGCAAGGGAAATCTACCTTATTTCCCAGAGACTACCATAAAACCAGAATTCTGAAGCCCTTTTACCTATATAATTGTATCTCACTAAACACTGAACTGTTAACCATTGTATTCTAGAAAAAAAAGGAGGAAAATTTAAGGACGCTTTATTTTAAACCCTGTTATGGTATAACTCTGCTGTCTTGGAATGGTTCAGTTTTGGGGTTATGACAATAATAATATGGTAATTCAATGTTTTTGGGAGGCTTTGTAACTTCTGTTGCTTAGAGAGGAAGGGAGGGAGGGAGAGTGAAGGAGGGAGTGGAGTGGAAAGAAAATCTTTTCTAGCATAAAAATATTTTTCATCATTGAGGGATGATAAGTAAAATAAAAAGCCAACGCAATATTGAGTTTATTAGAATCAGCAAAGTAAATACTAAATATACTGTTGAATCTTAAAGGAATTAAAGGATAACATTTATAACCTAGCAAGGGTAAACTATCCTTGGAAGCAACCTCTAACTAGTTATCTCCCTTTTTTTTTTTTCTTTCTACACATATTATACTTTGCAACATTCACTTATACCCTGAGAATAGAGGCAGGAAGGAAGAGAATACGCTTAAAGTGAAAAGTGCATATTATGGTGCGTTAGAATTCTAGATCAATAGATTTATAGTCTCAGGGGACGGAAGGGAGGAGAGAGAAAGAGAGGAAGGAAAAAGCCTAAAAGAATTAAAGTAAAGGGTTAGGTATTAACTTACTCACTTTATATAAACAATACCGGTAAAGCTCTCTATAACTTAGATTGGGCGTATATAAACTAAATGGACATTCCTCTAATTAAATCTAGATGAAATAATGAAGATAAATAAAAAATAAAGGTAATTTAACTATTAACGGTACAGGAAGTTGAAATACTAGCTTTAGGTTTGAAGAGAAATTGCAATAACTGTGTAAACATTAAACTCCCTTAATTCGCCGCCATCTTCTGGTCCTAATATCACCCTTAACCCTTGATCACACTTTTTTTTTTTTTTCCCCTTTCTACCCCTTTTATCACATTCACAATTTGGTGACTCACACTACACATTTCACTTCCTGATTTTCAGAGATTTGCACTTCCACCTGTATTTTTTTTTTTTTTTCTCCCTCTCCTCCCTATTCCCCCCACCCCTATCGCGAAATATTTCACACCCCACTTTAATTCTTTAATAACACACAGAGCACGAGAGAATTTTTTGTATGGATAAATACGTCACATCTCCTTCTGTCACTACTAAACACAATCCAGGCATGGCGTCGAAATATAGGGAACGCAAAAATAAGAATCTTTCTGAACCTGCACTCGAAATCTCTGAAGAAATTTCCCCATCAAAAATTCAAAAATCTACGTCCTCACAAGAGAATCAAGCCTTAGTAAACAGCATCTTAGAGGCTATATCACCCAAGTTTGATACCTTAAAGAATGAAATCAAGCAAGATATCATTTCACTAACGGTAGAGATTAGACAATTTGCTAAAAGACTTCAGGAAGTGGAGGAACGTATCTCAGAGTTAGAAGACACAACAAATATATATATACCTCAAATAGAGAATAACCAGAGCGAGATCTCTAAACTACAGGCAAAAATAGACGATCTAGAGAGCAGGTCAAGGAGGAACAATTTGAGAATCATTGGATTCCCAGACTCCCCTAAACAAGAAGACCTTATGAAGGTCATGACTCATACCCTACCCCTACTGTTAAAAATGCCAGAAACTCAGTCTCCTGCCCTAATTGAAAGAGTCCACAGACTGGGGAGAGCAGAGAGCGCCACTAACCTAACTAATTCAAGACCAATTATAGCTAAATTCCTGAATTTTCAGGATAAAATGTTATTCCTCCAATATTATCGCAAAAACCAACCCATTCTATATGAAGGCAATAAAATCCTCCTATTCCAGGACTTCTCAATTGAGACCTCCAGGAAGAGGAGGGAACTCTCCCCAGTCTGTGGCAAAATGATAAAAGCTGGGTGGCAGGCTACAGTTATATATCCTGCTAGACTTAGATTGTTTTATCAAGGTCAGACTTTCTTTTATAACACAGCAGCAGAGGCGGAAAAAAAATTAGCAGAACATGGCTACAATGGATAATTATAGCATTTTATTTTTTTATATTGTGGTGTATTTGTTTTTTAAGTTTATTTTGCTGTTTCTTGGTTTAAAACTAATTATTGATAAATGTTTTGAGGAAAAATATATCTGTTTGCCTTTTTTTTTTTTTATCTCTCTCTCTCTTTCTCCCTCCCTCCTGCCTCCGGGTCTTTATCTTCCCCCCCAGAACGTCAACATATGCCTAAGGTAAAAACTTATGAAAAATAAGCTTAGAATTACATCATGGAATATAGGGGGTATAACATCGCCCATTAAACGAAAGACAATTCTATCACACCTTCAGAGATTGAATACCTCAATTGCATTATTACAGGAAACGCATTTAAACACTGAGGAATCATTAAAATTAAAATCTGCATGGGTCGCAGAAGCTATATTCGCCCCCTCATTAAATAGGAAAAAAGGTGTAGCCATTCTCTTTGGGAAAAAACTGATATATGATAAACTGTTAACAATAATAGACTCGGAAAGTACATATATAATATTAAAAATTAAAATATTAAACTCAATATATACTATTTGTAATTTATACGCACCCAATATAATTGACAATGGATTCTGGGACTCTCTCCAGGCTAAAATCCTTCAGGTAGCAGAGGGTCATGTGATCCTAGCTGGGGATTTTAATATGTCTCCCCGGTTCCCTATGGATAGACTCAGGTGCGGGGACTCACAAAGGAAGACCAAAAAGGATAATTTAGAAACAAAAATTTACAATAATTTATTTCTAAACCTGGCAGTTAGGGACGTGTGGAGGGCTCAGAACCCGGATATTAAGAACTATACTTGCTACTCAAAAGCTACCAAATCCTTTTCAAGAATTGACCTTTTTCTAATTAATGATAGTCTATATCATACCGGGGCTAAGGCGGCGATTGCAGAAATCTGCATTTCAGACCACACCCCTACAATGCTGGATATTCCAATTCGAAACTCTAAGCCAAATCGAGCTCGCTTCTTTTACCCAAAATATCTAAGCAAAAACTTAAAATACATAAACTGGCTTAATAACAAATTGATGGAATTTTTTAAATTAAATGAAGGCTCAGTTTCTAATCCCTCAACACTTTGGGAAGCAGCAAAAGCCGTTTTAAGAGGGGACATTATTGCTTATACAACAAAAATTAAGCATGATTCTCGAGCAAAGGAAAGGCAGATAACAGCTACGGTAACAAATTCATATAATAGATATCTGATATCCTCGAGTGAGGAAAATTGGAAAAAATATATCAAGGCAAAAAAGGAACGAGATACCTTTATGACCACCCACTCAATACAGTCAGAGTTGAAATATCAATCTAAACTCTTTAAATATGGCAATAAATCCGGTAAACTGCTTTCCAAACTAGTGAAGAACTCTAAACAATCTAATACAATCGAATTCTTACAGGTTGAGAAGAAGCGGCTCAACACGTCGGAGGAAATCTCAGAATCCTTCTCTGAGTATTATAAATCTATCTACTCATCTTCTCTGATTGAGAAAGGAGCCCAGGTTAGATTTTGGGAAAACATACCCATTATAAGAGCTAGTGAGGACTTTAACGTCGCGTTGAACGCCCCGATCACCGAATTAGAAGTCTCTCAAACTATTCAGGCACTGAAGTTGGAGAAATCTCCCGGCCCTGATGCAATACCAAACGAATTTTATAGGACTTCGGAATCCTTAATAACCCCCCATTTAACTAAACTTTATAACTTCTACTACCAGGAAAATGCTCAATTATCCCCCTACTTTGTGGAATCCCACACTATACTCATTCCTAAACCAGGAAAGGATCCACATAATAGGGAATCATATAGGCCGATCACATTATTAAACACGGACTATAAGATATTAACTACTATTATAGCTAAAAGACTCCAAGAGGGGTTAAATGAGATTATCCATAAAGATCAAGTCGGGTTCTTAACCAAACGAAGCTCTGCTGCCAAAATTAGACAACTTTTAATAACCATAGATTTTTTCAAAAATTCAGAAGACAGGATCCCTGTAGATTTCCCAGACGCAGCAATACTCGCAATTGACGCAGAGAAAGCGTTCGATAGGGTTAGCCACGAGTACTTATTAGATACACTGGAGCGATTTGGATTAAAAAATAATTTCCTCAACCTAGTTAAAAATATATGCTTACAGTCTTCCACTTCTATAGTTATACATGGAATACTATCGGAAAAAATTAGACTAAGAAAAGGTACACGGCAAGGTTGCCCACTATCTCCGCTATTATTCAACCTCGCAATTGAACCACTAGCTAATAAAATTAGACAATTAGTTGAAGGCATAAGGATCTATAAAAAAGAAGTGAAGGTTGCATTATATGCAGATGATCTACTATTATATATATCAAATACTCATAAGAATATTTCATTACTTCTAGATATAATTGACTTGTATGGTTCCTGTTCAGGCTATAGAATGAATAAAACAAAATCAGAGCTTCTGTGGTTAAGAAAAACAGATAACTCTCTGAAAAAATACCCTTTTAAGACGGTTTCCAAATCTTTTAGATATTTAGGCATTTTGATATCCGCGGACCCACGAGATTGGTATTCTTTAAACATTACACCATCTCTTGCACAATCTATCAACTATATGAGGAGCTGGCAGAATTTACCTATATCTCTATCGGGTCGCATTGCGCTCTTCAAAATGGTACTACTTCCGAAGCTTTGCTATATGTTTCAAAATCTCCCTATCATCTTGAAAAGTTATGATATTAAAAAATTTAACACCGCACTCCGTCACTTTATCTGGTACTCAAAAAAAACTAGAATTTCTCTACAGAGACTAAATTTACCCAAGCAAATGGCTGGTGTAGCATTGCCTGACATATATTTGTATAATTTAGTTTTCTTAGGACGCATAGCAGCAGATTGGATCGCGGAGTCAAATCATTTTTCAGATTATGAGCTTGAAACAAATATGATCTACCCATTGCAGCCTATAGCACTGCTTCATCTCCCGACTAAAAGTATCCCTAAACAAGTGAAAAATCTTACAACTATATATTCAATAATTTTAGCTTGGGGGAAGATAAGAGCTCGCGCTGAAGTAGATACTAACATTCCTAAGTTTCAAAGCTTTCTGGGGAACCCCGAATTTCAGGAAGGAACACAGTCTGTGATATTACAATAGTGGTCTAATCAAGGTCTTCACTGGGTATCTCAATTCTTTTCAGAGACAGGAAATATTAAATCCTTTGAAGATTTAAAACAGGAGTTTAAACTTAATAATAAAGATTTCTTTGTTTATCTACAAACCAGACATTATGCATCTCACCTTCTTAGTAAATTTTGCTGGAAATGGTCTTGGGGTAAGTTGGATAATTGGATAGTATTGTGTAAAGCAGGGCACTTCTCTATTGCCCCATGGTATAGGTATCTTGTTTCAATTAAAGGAAATTTAAACATGGAGAAAATAGCTTCAAAGTGGACAAATATCCTAGAGATAGATGCAGTAGACAATATATGTGTGGTCAGATCTCTGAGATTACTTTTTGAGTCTTCCATAGCTGAAACCTGGAGAGAGTCCCATATACAACTATTGTATCAGACCTATTTTACTCCGGATAAAGGATATAAATGGCATAATAATTTTAACAAATGTCCAAAATGCAATTTACCAGCAGCAGATTTAGCTCATATGATTTGGAATTGCCCTAGACTCAACCAATTCTGGAAAAAGATTGAATTCTGGCTTCTCAGAGTGATGAAAATTACATCTTTTTCGCTCACACTCCCTATAATCATTTTTCTGATATCTAATACTAGGAATTTTTCTGATGCCAAGATGGTAAATGTAACTATCTTGGCAGTCAGAAACCTTATCTTTAAAAAATGGAAAACCAGATTTGTACCCTCAATTGTAGAAGTAAGGAATTATCTTAAGAAACAATTTCTAATTGAACAACTAGCCACAGATCTGAACTCAGAACAAGAAATAGTAACTTTTTTCAGGAAATGGGCCAAATTTATTAAAATATTTACACCTTCAGAAATTGATCATCTGATCTTTCCGTTCAGAAACTCTGAAATAGTTTTACTAGATAACTGGTGACTTCAGAAGGGCGTGGGGGGGGGGATCGAGAGAGAGAGAAATATTATTATTACCTTGAAATTTTTTGTTTTGATCTGCTTCGTTCTGTCTCAAGAATAACATTGGGGAATATAAACTGCAAAAGTTATACAGATTTCCGTTTATTTGAACCATAAAGTTAAATAAGAGGTCTCTTTTAACTAATATGTAAAGAGGGTAATTTAGACTTTGGTCTTCTTCTTCCTTATATTATGTTTACATTATGGATGCAGTATTAGCTTATAAGATTGCATTATGTGTGTTAATGTTTAACTTAAAGAGAACTTAATCATGCATTCTATGTACTGAAAATAGGAAAATTTCCAGCTAGATGTACCAATATATTCTTTTTTTTTTTTTTTTTTTTTAATTTCTTCTTTTTTTTCTTTTGAATTTAGTAACAAGAGAAAATGAAACTTGTTGTTCTAAAGCTAATTACTGTGTAAATATAATAAATCTCACCTGGCCCTGCGAGGTGCAGGGAGATTGAATTCATTTACTTGTACACTCTGCTGGATATAAATAAAAAACTTTAAAAAAAAAGTCATGCTCTATCTGAATCACAAATGAAAAAATTTGGGTTCAGTGTCCCTTTAATGTTTAGTTGCTACTTATTGAATAACCACTGCATTTTGGTTTTTAAGTAAAACAATATGCTAAGAAGTTACATTTTTAGAGTTACAAAATTCTCTACACAACTGTGCAAACGTTTTAGGCAGGTGTGAAAAAATGCTGTAAACGATGAATGCTTTCAAAAATATAAATGTTAATAGTTTATTTTTTATCAATTAACAAAATGCAAAGTATATGAACAGAAGAAAAATATAAATAAAATCAATATTGTGTGTGTAATGCACGGTGCATTATTAAACAATTCTACTAAACAGATGCTAATGATCATCAATTTAATAAGTAGGTTGAAACACAATCATTAAAGGGACACTGAACCAATTTTTTTATTTTGTGATTCAGATAGAGCATGCATTTTTAAGCAACTTTCTAATTTACTCCTATTATCAATTTTTCTTTGTTCTCTTGCTATCTTTATTTGAAAAAGAAGGCATCTAAGCTTTTTTTTAGGTTTAGAACTCTGGCCTATGCCGGGATTGGTTATCTCTCCTTTAGGGGTCGTTTCAAAGAAAGACCCAGGGAAGTTTAGGATGATTCAACATCTTTCCTACCCGAAAGGCAGATCGGTAAATGACGCCATCCTGCAGGAATTGAGTACGGTTCATTATCAATCCTTTGATGATGCCCTGAGGGTGGTTCTGAGGTTGGGTCAAAGTGCCTTGCTGGCAAAACTTGATATAGAGTCTGCCTTCCGGCTGCTGCCAATTCACGCATCTTCCTTCTATCTAATGGGATGTTTTTTCAATGGATCGTACTATGTCGACTGTTGTTTACCCATGGGGTGTTCAATTTTCTGCGCCTGTTTTGAGACTTTCAGCTCTTTCTTACACTGGGCTGTTGCCGAGGTGATGGGGGAAGATAGAATTCCTCACTATCTAGATGATTTTTTTATTGGTGGGTAGACAGGGCTCCAGTGAATGTGAGTTACTTCTGCACACCATGCGGCTATTAATGACAAAATTTGGTGTTCCCTTGGCAGAGGAAAAAACGGAGGGCCCCTGTACATGTCTAACATTTTTAGGGATTGAAATTTACTCTGTAGCCGAGGAATGCAGACTTCCGGCAGATAAAGTCCGGAAGATGCTGGAGGAAGTGAGAAGACTTGCTTTGGCGAGTTTTTGCATGTTAAAACAGCTGCAATCCCTGTTGGGTCTGCTCAACTTTGCAGGGCGAGTCATCCCTATGGGGAGAATTTTTTCTAAAAAGGATGGAGCGCCTGTTGCCGGGGGTGACCTCCCCCAAGGCAAGAATAAAGATTAACAAATACATGACGGACGATCTCCAGGTTTGGGATCAGTTCCTTAGGGATTTCAATGGGGTTTGCATTTGGAGAAAACCTCAGATGTCCGCGCAGTCCATTCATCTTTTTACAAACGCTGCGGGGGGCTTTCGGATATGGTGCTTACCTAGATGGCAGGTGGAGCGCTGAGCCATGGCCGGTCGAATGGACCGTTAAGGGGCTTACCAGGAACATGTGTCTCCTGGAGTTTTTCCCCATTCTGGTGGCATTGGAGATCTGGGGGGATGAACTTAAAAACAGTTCCGTGTTTTTTTTGGACTGACAATATGAGTGTGGTCTTTGCCATCAATGGCCTCTCATATTCGTCCCCAGCAGTGGTTAGATATCTTAGGATCCTGGTCTTGGGGTGCCTTAAGCGGAACATTGAGTTTCAGGCTAGGTGGCACTGGATGGCAGTCTCTGATTCCATTACTGAAGGCGTCCCTGGCACCTTCCACTTTGAAGTCTTATGTGAGGTATGGGAAGAATGGGTATTCTTCTGCGATGTTCAGGGATTTCCTTCCTGCGCAGGTGAGCAAGGTTGATTGTTGTGTTGGCTTGCGGTTACGGAGCTTAGTACTAAGCAAGTAAAAAAAGGGGCGGTGATTGCGCGGTTGGCAGCGGTATCCTTTTTCTGTAAGTTGTTCATACTGACGGACTCTTCCAAGACGTTTTTGGTTCGCCAAATTATTCAGGGCTGCGGTAGGTCAGAAGTGCGGCGACCTGACATTCGGGAACCCATAACTGCTGATCGGTTGCTCCTTTTGCTTCAGGTTCTACCTGACGTCTGTTCCTCGGAATATGAGGTTCAGCTGTTTTTCGCGGCGTTTGCCATGGCGTTTCGTGATGCCTTGCGAGTGGGGGAGTTGGTACCACAGTCCAAGATGGTGAAAGTGGGAGGCGTGCTGACCGAACACGTTAGATTCGCTGATAATGGGGTATTGCTATTCATTCCTAGATCCAAAGTGGATCAAGATTGTAGGGGGGCTTGGCTGTCGCTCCCTGTGCATCAGGGTTCCGCCAGTTGCCCTTATGTCCTGTTGAAGGCCTTCTCGGACGTGCATCCAGTGGGTTCAAAGAGGTTTTTTAATTCACCAGGACGATACCCCTCTTACAAGATTCCAGTTCCGGAGGGTCTTGGGATGGGCTGCAAAAAAAGCGGGTTTAAATCCCAATATCATAGCTCCTCACTCATTTAGTCTTGGGGCTGCTATGACTGCGGAGGCTTTAGGTTGGTCAGCTGACCATATAATGGCATTGGGGAGGTGGAAATCTAGGAGATACCAATGATATGTGAGACCCATTTTATTCCACTGCTAAGAATTACGGTGTGTTGATGTTGTGATGTTTTCACTGTTGTGGTATGAACCTAACACTTGTAGGGCCTAGCAGTGGTCCAAGCACTTCTGAAGAAGCAGAAAGAAACAGGCAATGCTGAGGACTGTAGATGCAGTGGTAGGTCAAGGAAAGACACATCCTGCTTGCTTCCCTTTGCAATCAGATGTCCAGCAGTGCCATCAGTTCAGAATGGCAGAAACCAGCGGGACCCTGGTACACCCATCTACTGTGTGGAAAGGTCTGGTCAGTTGTGGTCTTCATGGAGGACTTGCCATCAAAAAGCCTTACCTTTGACATGGAAACAAGGGCAAGCATCTCAACTATGCATGGAAACACAGGAACTGGGGTGCAGACAAAATGGTAGCAGGTGCTCTGGACTGAACTAAAAAAATTAAATATTTGGCTGTGGCAGAAGGCAGTTTGTTTGCCGAATAACTGGAGTGGCACAAGAATGACTGTTTGCAGGCAAAAGTGAAGCATGGTGGAGGCTTCTTGGAAATTTAGCTCTGCATTTCTACAAATGAGTTTGAGATAATGGTCTTCTCAATACTGAGAAGTACAGGCAGATACTTATCCATCAGGGAGGCATCTGATTTTCCCCAAATGCATTCTGCAGCATGTCAACAGCCCAAAACATACAGCCAAAGTTATTAAGAACTAGCTTCAGCATAAAGAAGAACAAGGAGTCCTGGTATGGCCCACAGAGCCCTGATCTTAACGTTGAGTTGGACAGAAGCAACTGAGGCTGCCTAAATCCACAGAACTGTGTTTAGTTCTTTAAGGTGTTTGGAACTGTCACTGTCAGATGGCTTTTCACCTTTTGTCAGAGCACACCTGGAGTTGATCCTGGAACCTCTAGTGCCTACCCGTTTACCTATCCTCATGTGCAAGTTTACCTAAAAGAATTGATGCTTTATTAAAGGCAAAGGGTGGTAAATATTGATTTGATTTACATTTTTCTTCTGTTCACTCACTTTGTATTTTGTTAATTGATAAAAAATAAACTATTGACATTTCTATTTTTGAAAACATTCTTATTTTACAACATTTTTTCAGATCTACCTAAAAGCTTTGCACAGTAGTCTAGTTAAAAACAAAACAAAAAGTTATTTATTATGGTGACATTGGGGCCGAATTATTAACACAAATGGAGCTTGATGCCCCTGTTTCCGTGCGAGCCTTCAGGCTCGCCAGAAACAGTAGTTATGAAGCAGCGGTCCGTAACTTGTCCGCCTGCTCTGAGGCTGCGGACATCAATCCGCCCGATCCTATACGATTGGGCTGATTGACAACCCCTGATAGGGGCCAATTGGCCACGAATCTGCAGGGGGCGGCATTGCACAAGCAGTTCACCAGAACTGCTTGTGCAATGATAAATGCAGACAGCTTATGCTGTCTGCATTTATCGATGTGTGACGGGCATGATACGCTACAGTGTAACATGTCTGCTCATACTTTTATAAATCAGCCCCATTGTGTCTTTCTTAAAGGGACATTAGGTGGTATTTATAGACGCTTGTGAGGTTGCCAAGAGGCTTAGTGAAAGCAAGATCGAGTTCGAAATTCACTGAGCATGGTTTCACTAATAATTTCCACAGCTTCCATAGTAAATGTTCTTGTAGAAGCTTGAGGTGTCCAGCACATGATACTGTATCTCACACATTAAATGCGAACCACTAGCAATGCAGAAACAAATTACAACTGCATCACTCAGGAAACACACCTGCAAAGGGGTTTGTGGAAATGTTTGTAAATGTAAAATATTCTCATGTCTGGTTTGTTCTAACTGGATAGAACAAAAGGTGTCTCTGCAATCTCACAGATGAGAATGAAGTGCCTGGTCGTGGGTGTCTGGGACGTTCTAGAGATGTGGTTTAGGTTTTCACCCACACTTAGGGCTTGATTGATCAATTTGCAGATATTGTAAACCTGTCTGTATTTCATTGCAAATTGGGAAGCACATTTGTTCCCCATATTTAACTGCCCCCCTACCCTCAAACAACCAACTGTGTGATTTTATTAACTCTAGACCACAACCCTAAATCTTTTAATCATGTGTACAAAAGAGAAAAATAAGTTTTGTTTAGGAAGTGCATGCTTTTATAAAACTGATACCTTGGTATATTTTGCTCAATGGTTGACAGGGACAATCCCCACAAAAAAAGTTTGACTATTCCACTATGAAACATCTATTTTTTAAAATATAATAACAAAATGCTTTTATTTCCTTAAAGGATTCCTCTTGGTATACCTACGTGCCTAATGTCTTATCATACAGAGGAGCCTCTTTATATCATCAACATGTATCTCAAGACATTTTTGTATACAATGTTTTTTGTACCGTGGATTCTCTGTATTCTACCATTGTTTTTTGTACTTTTGTATTTATTTGAAAACTTAATAAAAATATATTAATATATATATATATATATATATATATATATATATATATATATATATACATATATATATATAAAAAAGAAGAAGAAAGTACCATAAAACATTTTGAAATATTATCTTTGGCATGGAATAAAAACACATTACTCTTTAACTGTAATAAATTAACTCTAATGTTTTTGGAAACTTTTCTAGTTTTTTTTTAGTCATGGAATGATCCTGAGAGTTTAACAAGGGCCTCAATCACAATCTATAGGCTGCAGCTTTTTCGTCTCTTTTTCTGGCCCGAATTGGGATACTTTTGATCTGGCTCAATCACATTAGGTTGTTTTCAGCAGTTCTCCACACTCACAAACGGGTTTTCAGATCATCAATAAAAGTCTTACTTCTCCTATGTGGCTGAAAAGTCCTCAGCGATCACAATTCATTTTCAACTCACTTTTCAACACTTTTTTAGGCTGGTTTTGTCTTATTGAATTCAACACCACTAGGCACTAGATAAGTCCTTTATAATTTTGGACATCTTTATCACTATTTCACAGCTATTTGGAAACACTCTGGAATGGCCACAGTAGACTTTGTATAGGTCTATTCACATGCATGGTGTCAATTCATTAAAGCTCCATTCCTCCCTATTGGGGAGGCAGTATTCAGTGTTCAGGACACACAATTAAATATGTATAGATTTATATACATATGTATATGTGTTGAGTATGTGATATTGTCATTTATAGTCACACTCACATTGTCCTGTTTGTCATTAACAAATAATGGCATCTTTAAAATCATGATTTTAAAGGGGATCACACAGTCGTGACTAGGAAACTATTGCAATTCATTTTCCACTTTGGCAAGTATTGTTTTCTTTATAATATTTATTTCTTTTGTTTGTCATTGCACCATTTCCATTTTAGTGAAATTTAAAGATGGCGACTAGAAGTTTTTATGAAAAAAAAAGTATAATTTCTTCTTATACTGGATTTTAACATTACTTAAACTGTAAATCTTTAGCATGCTCCCCATTAACATTGTATCTGCCTAGGTGACCCTTAAACGAGATTGTGCCTTTTATAGGGGATGCACCTCCATTCACTCTAAGTCCAATCACTGTCTCTAGAGTGTTTTTTAAAGTGTCTCACAAGTAAATGGGTATTTTCCATGCAAAGTGAACAGAGGGGCTACATGAATAGAGCTTTCCTGTAACCTTAAGAGGTCTAAATGGGCTATTGTTTCAGTCAGTTTTGGGTGACCTCCCATTTCCTATTCATAAAATAGGTACTTTTCAGGAGCTTTTCTCTTAGGAAACTCAGCCAAGAAACTCAATAATCAATCGATCAAAAAGCCAAAAGCCTTTTCAGGAGAAAATTGTCAACAGATTGTGATGGAGGCCAAGATACGCAAAACACTGTCAGGGCCGGTTCTTTAATTGGACCTCAGGACTCAGGCAGCACTTGACAGGGAGAGCATATTCTGGATAATAGTGTTTTGAACTTAAAGGGATACTAAACGCAATTTTTTTCGTTCATGATTCACATAGAGCATGCAATTTTAAGCAACTTTTTAATTTACTCCTATTATCAATTTTTCTTTGTTCTCTTGGTATTTTTATTTTAAAAAAACAGGAATGACAGCTTAGGAGCTGGCCAACTTTTGGTTCAGCACCCTGGATAGCACTTGCTGATTGGTGGCTACATTTAGCCACCAATCAGCAAGTGCTACCGAGATGCTGAACATAAAATGGGCTAGCTCCCAAGCTTTCATTTCTGATTTTTCAAAAAAAGACACCAAGAGAACGAAGAAAAATTAATAATAGCCGTAAATTAGAAAGTTGCTTAAAATGGCATGCTCTATCCGAATCATGAAAGAAAAAATGTGGGTTTAGTATCCCTTTAATCTTAAATGATGCCCATCTGCATATTCTCATGTGAATTTTTAATCTACTGAACTCAGACAATGGGGCCGATTTATCAAGCAGCGGATGTTGCTTATTCCGCGCAAGACTTCTGGCTCGCCGGCAACAGGAGTTAAGACCGCTGCTCCTTAACTCGTCCACCACCTCTGAGGGGGCAGACTGCAATCCTCCTGATCAGATACGATCGGGGTGATTGACACCCCATGCTAGTGGCCAATTGGCACCAGAAATGCTTGTGCAATGATAAATGCCGACAGCGTATACTGTCTGCATTTAGCGATGTCGGGCCAATATGATTCGCTACAGTGAATCATGTCCGCCCGACATTTGATAAATCGGTCCCAATGTCTTGAGTCTACCATGAACATTGTGCAATAGCTTTGACTTATTTTTTATTTCTGGTAAATGAGAAATAGCTTTTGAATCAAATAAAACACTAATGTATACATTTAAATAAAGTCAAGTAAGTATGAATGTATATTTAGATTTAAGCATAACTATTTACTGTGGTACAAAGAAGAAATACACAAAATGAAATGATTCTTTCAAGCATAAAATGAAGTATGAAGAACGGAAAACCTGCACTAGTCTTATAATGAGAAAAACCTTAAGCAAAATATGTCAGGGGGCAGAATGTAATCATTATTTTGCTGTTATTTTTCTCATGCACCATGGGCTGTTGCAGTAACTAAAGCTCTGCAGTATTGATCTAAGCTAAGGTGATTTTCCTCACATCTTCAATATACAAGAAAAATTAATCTGTAGCATTTCATAAATCTTTCTTCAAGAGCTAGTATGGAAGCAAACCTATTTAGAGTACACACAATGCTAGTTTCTGATCCCAATCCCATTTATCATTTCTTTTATAGAGTAAAGCAATTTCAATTGAGAGTCTAATGACAGTGGAATTGATTTTCAGTTTCTGTTTCTACATATTTTTGAATATTCAAGCAACTTTGTGTATATGTTTCTGTGAAGGATAGACACTATCTAGTATATTGTTAATAGAAATATCTGTTAATACTTTTTCTGACATTCCTACTAAACCAGTGGTATAATTAGTGGTTGTGCTGCCCTAGGCACTTGGAAAGCTGTTCCCCTTTGAACCCACAGCCCCTATAATTTTCACTTATATTTGATATATATGTTTCTCACAATTTTAGACCCAGGGCAAATGACATCCTCCATAGACAACAAGGGAATATAGATTTGTAATAAAATTAATGAATAAAACATTTGGAGAGCATAGGCATGGGAAGGCTTTATAACATAGTGCTACACCTTAAAATTCACTGCCCTTAAAATCCTGCTGCCAGAGGCGCAAGTTGGGTTGTGCGCAGAGGCGTAACTAGAAACCACAGGGCCCAGGTGCAAGAATCTAAGAAGGGCCCCACCCAAACCCCCCAAAAAAGGTGAATTTGATACATATCCTTTTTTTTTTACACAGAAAAAAATGTGAATCAGATTACATGTCTACAAAAGGAGGTACCCTGTGCCCACAGTCTGTGAGATGGTCTGACTCCCTATTACTGTATATAGTGACACTGTTTAACCCACCAGTACTGTATATAGTGAGTTAGTGACACAGTCTGTAATTTGCCGGTGAGATGGCTGGCCTGACCCTACCCGCCCCAGTACTTTATAAAGTGACCACAGTAGTCTGTGACATGGTGTAGCCCCCCGTACTGTATATAGTGGTACAGTATAGTGAAACTGCATAACCCCCTCCCCCATCCATGCTGTAGTAACAAGGTCTGTAATTTGCTGGTTCCACAAACAAACACACACACACATACATGTATAAATACACACACAGTCACATACATACACATACACACACACACATACATGTATAAATACACACACAGTCACATACATACACATACACACACACACATACATGCATAAATACACACACAGTCACATACATACACACACACACACACACACACATAAACACCAATGGGTAAAACAGAAACACTAACCCCTGTAGTCAGAGACACTAGTGAAGCATCACATCACACTCACATGATATCAGTGCAGGCAGTGGCAGAAAAAAATATTATTTTTTTTTAAGCTGGGCCCCCACCCTCGGGGGACTGGTCGCAGTTGCAACCTCTGCACCCCCTGTAATTCCGCCCCTGGTTGTGCGGCTATAGCTGCTGATTGGGTCAGTGCCAGTTTTATCTCTGTACCAGCAGTTATCTGTGGCTTACAAGTCAGATACACTAAAGTTCATGTACATGACCCGCAATGGTATTGACATGCGGTTGAATGCACAATAATAACTAAAAAAAATTAAATGGCACCATTGTAGCAATGCTTCTAATAAAAATGTATTGCATTTTAGTCGGTTTTGATTTATTTTCTGTATTTTACATTGGAGGCTCATAAGATCACCAGTGCTTGTATTATTTTGATTTAGAAGTCTGTTACAAACCTGAATTGAAAACGGTTTTTGGCTTGTGTTGCTAGTTGGGTGCAGTTGGTATATAACCACATTTGCCCTACAGCAATATGGTAGACAGAAATGCTGTCAATAATGTGGTTAGGGATTGAAGTTATTGTTATGATGATAGTCATAGGCCGGCATTTATCAACTGCCGGACAGACAGTGTTCCCTCAAAATGTGGGCAGTGTATTGCAGCAATATGCTGCCTGAATGCTTGTGCAATGCCTCACCCTGCTCGCACTAGCCCAATGCGCGTGAGTAGCGGGTTGTCAATCTGCCAACTAAGAGCTGGTGTACTGGTGAGTAAGCTGTGGTCTGCTGACTGCTGCTTCATAACTCTCGGCTGCAGGCTAATGCGAGCCTGCAGCAATCGGTCCCCAGAGCTGCATACGCAGCTTGATAAATGGGGGCCATCGAGTTACCTTCTTGGATTCTAGAGAATGCTGTAGTGCATTGCATCATCAATAGTACATTCACCGTGATTAATCATATTACAACAACTTAAGGCCTAGATTTGGAGTTCGGCGGTAAAAGGGCTGTTAACGCTCCGCAGGCTTTTTTCTGGCCGCACCATAAAATTAACTCTGGTATCGAGAGTTCAAACAAATGCTGCGTTAGGCTCCAAAAAAGGAGCGTAGAGCATTTTTACCGCAAATGCAACTCTCGATACCAGAGTTGCTTACGGACGCGGCCGGCCTCAAAAACGTGCTCGTGCACGATTCCCCCATAGGAAACAATGGGGCTGTTTGAGCTGAAAAAAAACCTAACACCTGCAAAAAAGCAGCGTTCAGCTCCTAACGCAGCCCCATTGTTTCCTATGGGGAAACACTTCCTACGTCTGCACCTAACACTCTAACATGTACCCCGAGTCTAAACACCCCTAACCTTACACTTATTAACCCCTAATCTGCCGCCCCCGCTATCGCTGACCCCTGCATATTTTTTTAAACCCCTAATCTGCCGCTCCGTAAACCGCCGCAACCTACGTTATCCCTATGTACCCCTAATCTGCTGCCCTAACATCGCCGACCCCTATATTATATTTATTAACCCCTAATCTGCCCCCCTCAACGTCGCCGACACCTGCCTACACTTATTAACCCCTAATCTGCCGAGCGGACCTGAGCGCTACTATAATAAAGTTATTAACCCCTAATCCGCCTCACTAACCCTATCATAAATAGTATTAACCCCTAATCTGCCCTCCCTAACATCGCCGACACCTACCTTCAATTATTAACCCCTAATCTTCCGAGCGGAGCTCACCGCTATTCTAATAAATGGATTAACCCCTAAAGCTAAGTCTAACCCTAACACTAACACCCCCCTAAGTTAAGGTAGGAATTTTCTGATTGGCTGATGGAATCAGCCAATCAGAATCTAGTTCAATCCGATTGGCCGATCCAATCAGCCAATCAGATTGAGCTCGCATTCTATTGGCTGTTCCGATCAGCCAATAGAATGCGAGCTCAATCTGATTGGCTGATTGGATCGGCCAATCGGATTGAACTAGATTCTGATTGGCTGATTCCATCAGCCAATCAGAAAATCCCTACCTTAATTCCGATTGGCTGATAGAATCCTATCAGCCAATCGGAATTCGAGGGACGCCATCTTGGATGACGTCCCTTAAAGGAACAGTCATTCGTCGTTCAGTCGTCGGTCCGGATGGATGTTCCGCGCTGGAGGTCTTCAGGATCCTGCCGCTTCGCTCCGGATGGAAGAAGATCGAAGATGCCGCTTGGAGAAGATGTTTGCCGGTCCGGATGTCCTCTTCTTGCCGGATAGGAGGAAGACTTTGGAGCCTCTTCTGGACCTCTTCAGCACCAGATTATGGATCGCCAACCCCCGCTTGGGTTGGATGAAGATCTTGGAGCCAGGACGGATCGGTGATACCTGGATGGTGAAGACAAGGTAGGAAGATCTTCAGGGGATTAGTGTTAGGTTTATTTAAGGGGGGTTTGGGTTAGATTAGGGGTATGTGGGTGGTGGGTTGTAATGTTGGGGGGGGGGTATTGTATGTTTTTTTTTACAGGCAAAAGAGCTGAACTTCTTGGGGCATGCCCCGCAAAGGGCCCTGTTCAGGGCTGGTAAGGTAAAAGAGCTTGTAACTTTTTTAATTTAGAATAGGGTAGGGAATTTTTTATTTTGGGGGGCTTTGTTGTTTTATTAGGGGGCTTAGAGTAGGTGTAATTAGTTTAAAATTGTTGTAATATTTTTCTTATGTTTGTAAATATTTTTTTATTTTCTGTAACTTAGTTCTTTTTTATTTTTTGTACTTTAGCTAGTTTATTTAATTGTATTTATTTGTAGGAATTGTGTTTAATTAATTTATTGATAGTGTAGTGTTAGGTTAATTGTAGGTAATTGTAGGTAGTTTATTTAATTATTTTATTGATAGGGTAGTGTTAGGTTTAATTATATCTTAGGTTAGGATTTATTTTACAGGTAAATTTGTTATTATTTTAACTAGGTAACTATTAAATAGTTCTTAACTATTTAATAGCTATTGTACCTGGTTAAAATAATTACAAAGTTGCCTGTAAAATAAATATTAATCCTAAAATAGCTATAATATAATTATAATTTATATTGTAGCTATATTAGGGTTTATTTTACAGGTAAGTATTTAGCTTTAAATAGGAATCATTTATTTAATAAGAGTTAATTTATTTCGTTAGATAAAAATTATATTTAACTTAGGGGGGTGTTAGTTTTAGGGTTAGACTTAGCTTTAGGGGTTAATCCATTTATTAGAATAGCGGTGAGCTCCGATCGGAAGATTAGGGGTTAATAATTGAAGGTAGGTGTCGGCGATGTTAGGGAGGGCAGATTAGGGGTTAATACTATTTATGATAGGGTTAGTGAGGCGGATTAGGGGTTAATAACTTTATTATAGTAGCGCTCAGGTCCGCTCGGCAGATTAGGGGTTAATAAGTGTAGGCAGGTGTCGGCGACGTTGTGGGGGGCAGATTAGGGGTTAATAAATATAATATAGGGGTCGGCGGTGTTAGGGGTAGCAGATTAGGGGTACATAGGGATAACGTAGGTGGCGGCGCTTTGCGGTCGGAAGATTAGGGGTTAATTATTTTAAGTAGCTGGCGGCGATGTTGTGGGGGGCAGGTTAGGGGTTAATAAATATAATATAGGGGTCGGCGGTGTTAGGGGTAGCAGATTAGGGGTACATAAGTATAACGTAGGTGGCGGTCGGCAGATTAGGGGTTAAAAATTTTAATCGAGTGGCGGCGATGTGGGGGGAGCTCGGTTTAGGGGTACATAGGTAGTTTATGGGTGTTAGTGTACTTTAGGGTACAGTAGTTAAGAGCTTTATAAACCGGCGTTAGCCAGAAAGCTCTTAACTCCTGCTATTTTCAGGCGGCTGGAATATTGTCGTTAGAGCTCTAACGCTCACTTCAGAAACGACTCTAAATACCGGCGTTAGAAAGATCCCATTGAAAAGATAGGCTACGCAAATGGCGTAGGGGGATCTGCGGTATGGAAAAGTCGCGGCTGAAAAGTGAGCGTTAGACCCTTTAATCACTGACTCCAAATACCAGCGGGCGGCCAAAACCAGCGTTAGGAGCCTCTAACGCTGGTTTTGACGGCTACCGCCGAACTCCAAATCTAGGCCTGAGTGTGGCTGCTATATTTTCACTGAGACGTTTTGTAAGAATTCTGGTTGTGAAAAAAGACATTTATGAACTTTTTTATTCATCTTTTTAGAATATGACCTTCTCAACCACATATTCAGGTAGATTACAAGTTGTGCGTCTGAGTTTTAATGCTGAAAAAAATGTGTTACACCCTATAACGACAAGATCCGTACCGCCATCTGAGAGCAGTACTTATGAGTTTTACGCAACAAAACTGTTACATAAAACTCATATCTAAAGTGTTACAAAGTACACTAACACCCATAAACGACCTATTAACCCCTAAACCCGAGGCCCTCCCACATCGCAAACACTATTTTAAAGTCACCCCGCTCGCATTCTATTGGCTGATTGGAACAGCCAATAGAATGCAAGCTCAATCCTATTGGCTGATTGGATCAGCCAATAGGATTGAACTTCAATCATAGGATTTTTTCTACCTTAATTCCGATTGGCTGATAGAATTCTATCAGCCAATCGGAATCTAAGGGATGCCATCTTCGATGACGTCACTTAAAGGAACCGTCACACAGTAAGAAGACTTTGTTTGAAGAGGATGCTCTGCGTCGGATGTCTTGAAGATGGACCCGCTCCACGTCGGATGGATGAAGATAGAAGATGCCGTCTGGATGAAGACTTCTGCCCGTCTGGAGGACCACTTCGCCCGGCTTGGATGAAGACTTCTCCCTGCTTTGTTGAGGACTTCAGCCTGGTTGGATGAAGACTTTTGCTGCTTCCTTGAGGATGGATGTCCGGTCTTCCGAACAGTAAGTCGATCTTCAGGGGGTTAGTGTTAGGCTTCTTTAAGGGTGTATTGGGTGGGTTTTATTTTTTAGATTAGAGTTTGGGCCACAAAAGAGCTAACTGCCCTTTTAAGGACAATGCCCATCCAAATGCCCTTTTCAGGGCAACGGGGAGCTTAGGTGTTTTTAGATAGTATTTTATTTGGGTGGTTGGTTGTGTGGGTGGTGGGTTTTACTGTTGGGGGGGTTGTTTGTATTTTTTTTTACAGGTTAAAGAGTTGATTACTTTGGGGCAATGCCCCGCAAAAGGCCCTTTTAAGGGCTATTGATAGTTTAGTTTAGGCTAGGGTTTTGTTTTAATTTGGGGGTGTTAATTGATAGGGCTATTAGATTAGGTGTAATTAGTTTAAATATCTTGTAATTTGTTTATTATTTTCTGTATTTTAGTGTTTTTTTTTTATACTTTAGCTAATTTAATTTAATTTATTTAATTGTTTTTAATTTAGTTAATGTATTTAATTGTAGGGTTAGGTTAGGTGTTATTGTAACTTAGGTTAGGTTTTATTTTACAGGTACTTTTCTATTTATTTTAGCTAGGTAGTTATTAACCCCTTAACATCAAGCGTCGTACAGGGTACGTCTTACACAAACTGGTCTTTAAAGACCAGTGATGTACCCTGTACGACCTAGGTGTTTAAAGCGACTGGAAGCGATCCTGATCACTTCCAGCCGCTTTCAAAGTATTGCCGTGATGCCTCGATATTGAGGCATCATGGCAATACCTTTTCTGGAACACCGATGCAGAGAGGGCCACTCTGTGGTCCTCTCTGCATTGGCCAGTGATGGTGCCGATCATTGGTGGGTGGGAGCAGCTGCAGGGAGGAGGATGGGCGGCCCATCGCTGGGAATCTTCTGCCGGATTAGTCCCCGGTGCGTGCGGGAGCGGGTGGGAGCGGGTGGTGATGTGGTGGGAGCGAGTGATGGGGGTTACATTTTTATTTATAAAAGGGATCTGGGAGAGGGGGAGGGGGGTATTAAGGGGGGGTAAGCTACACTGCAGAAAAAAAATAATAATGGTTTGGAAATAGCAAAGTGCTACTTGTACTTATTGCCCTATTACTTGAAAAAAAAAGCAAAGAACATGTAAACATTGGGTATAAACTCAGGACAAAATTTAGAAACTATTTAGCATGGGTGTTTTTTGGTGGTTGTAGATGTGTAACAGATTTTGGGGGTCAAAGTTAGAAAAAGTGTGTTTTTTTTCCATTTTTTCCTCATATTTTATAATTTTTTTTATAGTAAATTATAAGATATGATGAAAATAATGGTATCTTTAGAAAGTCCATTTAATGGCGAGAAAAACATTATATAATATGTGTGGGTACAGTAAATGAATAAGAAGAAAATTACAGCTAAACACAAACACTGCAGAAATGTAAAAATAGCCCTGGTCCTTAAGGGAAAGAAATTGAAAAATGGTCTTGTCCTTAAGGGGTTAAATAGTTAATAACTATTTAATAACTATTCTACCTAGTTAAAATAAATACAAACTTGCCTGCGAAATAAAAATAAACCCTAAGCAAGATACAATGTAACTATTAGTTATATTGTAGCTAGCTTAGGGTTTATTTTATAGGTAAGTAGTTTAAATAGGAATTATTTAGGTAATAATATTAATTTTTATTTAGATTTATTGTAATTTTATTTAAGTTAGGGTGTGTTAGGGTTAGACTTAGGTTTAGGGGTTAATACATTTAGTATAGTGGCAGCAAAGTTCGGGGCGGCAGATTAGGGGTTAATAAATGTAGGTAGGTGGCGGCGATGTTTGGGGCGGAAGATTAGGGGTTAATATTATTTAACTAGTGTTTGTGAAGCGGGTGTGCGGTGGTTTAGGGGTTAATATGTTTATTATTGTTGTGGTGATGTCCGGAGCGCCAGATTAGGTGTTAGTGTACTTTTTAGCACTTTAGTTATGAGTTTTATGTTACGGCGTTGTACTATAAAACTCTTAACTACTGACTTTTAAATGCGTTAGGGATCTTGGAGGTAGAAGGTGTACCGCTCACTTTTTAGCCTCCCAGGACAGACTCGTAATATCAGCGCTATGGAAGTCCCATAGAAAAAAGACTTTACAAAGTTTACGCAAGTCGTTTTGAGGTAAGGCCAAAAAAGTGTGCGATGCCCCTAAACCTGCAAGACTCGTAATAGCAGCGGTAGTGAAAAAGCAGCATTAGGACCTGTTAACGCTGCTTTTCCAGCCTAACGGACAACTCGTAATCTAACTGTGTGGTTTTATTTTTATTTCACAGGTAAGTTTGTATTTATTTTAACTAGGTAGACTAGTTAGTAAATAGTTATTAACTATTTACTAACTACCTAGTTAAAAGAAATACAAACTTACCTGTGAAATAAAACCTAAGCTGCCTTACACTAAAACCTAACATTACAAAAATAAAAAAACCTACCATTACAAAAAGATAACAAATAAAATTATCCAAAATAATAAAAAAATATTCCTATTCTAATACCCTGTTAAAAAAAACACCCCAAAATAAAAAACTCTAATCTATAAGAAACTACCATGGGCCCTTAAAAATGCCTTTCGTATACCCTTTAAATGGCCTTTTGTAGAGCATTGCTCTAAAGAAATCAGCTCTTTTCCTACAAAAGAAAAACAAACACCCCCTAACAGTATACAAACCCCCACGCCCCAAACCCAAAAAATAAAAATAAAGTAAAACCTAATCTATCCATTGCCCTGAAAATGGCATTTGTATGGGCATTGCCCTTAAATGGGCATTCAGCTCTTTTTCCTGCCTTTAAAAGGGCATTCAGCTCTTTTAAGAGAAGCCCAACCCCTATTCTAAAAAAAAAACCAAACGCTCCAAAACGAAAAAAATAATTACACAAAATAACAAACGAATTATCCAAAATAATAAAAATTATTCCTATTCAAATACCCATTTTAAAAAAAACCCCGAAAATAAAAGAAACCTAATCTATAATTAGCTACCAATAGCCTTTAAAATTGCCTTTTGTAGGGCATTGCCCTAAAGAAATCAGCTCTTTTTCTAAACAAAAGTACAAAGACCCACTAACATTACAAACCCCCCAAACCCACAAAATAAAAAAAACTATCTAAAAAAACCTAATCTACCCAATGCCCTGAAAAGGGCATTTGTATAGGAATTGCCCTTAAAAGGGCATTCAGCTCTTTTTCCTGCCCTCAAAAGGGCATTCAGCTCTTTTAAGAAATGCCCAACCCCTAATCTAAAAAAAACAAAACACCCCAAAACGAAAAAGAAAAAAAATACAGAAAATAACAAACAAATTATCCAAAATAACAAAAAATATTCCTATTCTAATACCCATTTTTTTTTTTAAAAAAACACCCCAAAATAAAAGAAACCTAATCTATAATAAGATACCATAAGCCCTTAAAAAGGCACTAACCCCTCTTTAGGTACTCACAGTTGCTGAAGTCCCGCTTGAACGGGATTTTTTTTAGATTAGGGGTTGGGCATTTCTTTAAAGAGCTGAATGCTCTTTTAAGGGCAGGAAAAAGAGCTGAATGCCCTTTTAAGGGCAGGAAAAAGAGCTGAATGCCCTTTTAAGGGCAATGCCCATACAAATGCCATTTTCATGGCACTGGGTAGATTAGGTTTTTAGATAGTTTTTTTTTTATTTGTGGGTTTGGGGTGGTGGTAGTTTGTATTGTTAGTGGGTCTTTGTATTGTTGTTTAGATAAAGAGCTGATTTCTTTGGGGGAATGCCCTACAAAAGGCCCTTTTAAGGGCTATTGGTAGTTTATTATAGATTAGGTTTCTTTTATTTTGGGGTGTTTTTTTTTTTTAAATGGGTATTAGAATAGGAATAATTTTTATTATTTTGGATAATTTGTTTGGTATTTTGTGTAATTTTTTTTCGTTTTTTTTTTTTTTAGATTAGGGGTTGGGTTTCTCTTAAAAGAGCTGAATGCCCTTTTAAGGGCAGGAAAAAGAGCTGAATGCCCTTTTAAGGGCAATGCCCGTGCAAATGCCCTTTTCAAGGCAATGGGTAGATTAGGTTTCATTTTATTTTTATTTTGTGGGTTTGGGGGGTGGGGGTTTGTATACTGTTAGGGGGTGCTTGTTTTACTTTTGTAGGAAAAGAGCTAGGAAAAGAGCTAATTTCTTTAGGGCAATGCCCTACAAAAGGCCCTTTTAGGGACCTACAAAAGGCCCTTTTAAGGGTCCTTGGTAGTTTATTATAGATTAGGGATTTTTATTTTGGGGTGTTTTTTTTTTTTTTTAAACAGGGTATTAGAATAGGAATAGTGTTTATTATTTTGGATAATTTCCTTTGTTATTTTTTGTAATGGTAGATTTTTTTATTTTTTGTAATTTTTAATTTTTTTAATTTTTTGTAATGGTAGGTTTTTTATTTTTGTAATGGTAGGTTTTAGTGTAAGGCAGTTTAGGTTTTATTTCACAGGTAAGTTTGTATTTCTTTTAACTAGGTAGTTAGTAAATAGTTAATAACTATTTACTAACTAGTCTACCTAGTTAAAATAAATACAAACTTAGCTGTGAAATAAAAATAAAACCTAAGCTAGCTACAATATACCTATTAGTTATATTGTAGCTAGTTTAGGTTTTATTTCACAAGTATGTATTTTGTTTTAAATAGGTATAATTTAGTTAATAATTGTAAGTTTAATTTAGCTCAATTTTAATTATGTTAAAATTAGGGGGTGTTAGGTTTAGGGTTAGGTTTAGGGGTTAATAGTTTAATTTAGGTTGTTGCAATGTAGGTGGCTGATGGTTTAGGGGTTAATAACTTTATTTAGTGGCGGCTATATCAGGGAGCAGCGGAATAGGGGTTAATATCTTTATTATAGTGTGGCCGATGTTGGGGTGTGGGGGATTAGGGGTTAATAAATTTAGTATAGTGGCGGCGATATCGGGAGCGGCAGATTAGGGGTTAATAGATTTATTTAGGTGGCTGCAATATCAGGAGCAGCAGATTAGGGATTAATAACATTATGTAGGTGTCGGCAATGTCGGGGGCAGCAGATTAGGGATGTTTAGACGTGGGGTTTATGTTAGGGTGTTAGGTTTAAACATAACTTTTTTTTCCCCATAGACATCAACGGGGCTGCGTTATAAAGCTTTTCATTCCGCGATCGCAGATGTTAGGTGTTTTTTCTAACATTCTCTCCCCATTGATGTCTATGGGGAAAGCGTGCGTAAGCTCGTCAAAGCAGCACTTTTATTTTGTGCGGTATGGCTCAACGCAACCATATCGCACGCACAAGCCAGCTTTTCTAAAACTCGTAATGGCAGCGCTATGGAGGGTGAAATAACGCAACTTTTACCCTCTATAGTGAAAAGCTTGTAATCTACCTGATTGGTATTTAGAAGTAAACAAATAGATAGAGCTTTTTTTGTGTTTTTTCCATGTCATATGCTTCCTGAGGCCTAACTGGCATTGAGTCTCTCATAACCACAAGGTTATTTCCTTGTAGTTTATACCTCTAGTCTAGTGGTTGTTTCTTGTGAACCAAGGATGTTTAAAATGTGATTATGGAACTAACCCCCTTGTAAGTACAGTAAAGTTAATGTTTCCACTATGTAATGAAACTACTGTGTGTAATCAATCTCAGCATCTTCCAGCCTAACGTCTTTTTTAAATGAATGAGTGCAGTAACTTATTTACATAATGTCTAACATACCATTAAGTGTGTGAGGATGCTGGGACAAAGATATTTTTCTAGTCAATGTGGCACAACGTTTTTACATACAGACCTAAGTGTGTTTTACAAGGTATTGCCTTTATTGTTATTACAAGATCAAGTAAACATGGTTTTTGAGGGGGGCTGTGATAAACTTCAATAAAACAGCATGCCGCATTCTAATTACCAAACAACTTCATAATTTAGTGAACTTAAGGTTTTTCTTTTTAATATATACTACATGAATATTTCATCCATTACATCATAAACTCGGCACTATTAATTCCATACTCATGTAACCCACCACATGGAGACAGCATCTGTTTTTATCAGCAGTTTTATAAAATAATCATTTTAGATATTTTATTTGTCATATTTTTTCCTGTTTATTTAAATAAACTTTGTTTTATTATGCAGGAAACATTAGCCATAAAATGTTGAAATTTAAATTCCTATCCAATTCTTAGGTAAACTCAGTTCAGCTAATTATCCCCAATGAGCAACAGTCAATCTCTACTAAAAACAAATAGTTCTCTTGACATTTAGAAAAATCATTATTATTTATATGTTATCCATGTTGGGAAAAGGTAGTGGCAACCATATGCATGGACAGGAGCCTCATTTCTATTTTTCTAGTCTGAGGCAAATGTTACTGTAATCTCAGAGTGGAAGAGATATAGAGAGAAAGGGGGATTGGTGGACAGACCCCTGATTTGCAGCCATTGCATAAGGAGGAAGAGAAAAGGGCAATTAAAAATAAATTAATTAAAGGGACACTGAACCCAAAAATTTTTCTTTCGTGATTTAGATAGAGCAGGCAATTTTAAGCAACTTTCCAATTTAATCCTATTATCAAATTTTCTTCATTCTCTTGGTATCTTTATTTGAAAAGCAAGAATGTAAGTTTAGATGCCGGCCCATTTTTGGTGAACAACCTGGGTTGTTCTTGCTGATTAGTGGATACATTCACCCACCAATAAACAAGTGCTGTCCATGGGTCTGAACTAAAAAAATAGCTTAGATGCCTTCTTTTTCAAATAAAGATAGTAACCGAATGAAGAAAAATTGATAAAAGGAGTAAATTATAAAGTTGCTTAAAATTGCCTGCTCTATCTGAACCACAAAAGAAAAATTTTGGGTTCAGTGTCCCTTTAATGAGAGTGACAAGAAGCCATTAAATGTCTCATAGCAAATGTAAAACAGTAAAATTGAACACTGACCCGGTTGTTATAACAGTCACTGTGTTAGCTCTATGTGGTCCCTAGTGTCTCATACAGCACTGAGGTGTAGCAACAAAAGCAAGGTATAATACTGTGCCACTGAATGCTGATATGGGGGTGGGAGGGTTTCAGCTCACTGAGCAGTTTGTGCGGAGACTAAAAATACAGCAAGTTTTCTAATTTGTAATGTGTTTCCAGAGAGCAGGAGAGACACAGTAAGCAATGAGATAAATTGAATGAATATATATATATATATATATATATATATACACACACACACACACACACACACACACACAAAGCATATATCTTCTTGCTTTACATAGAGGGAGATGAGGTCCCTCATTTAAAATAAGTATTTCCCTAATCTAAATGTAGGGCTACATACAGGTACCAGGTGACTAATAAAGAAATTGCAGTCACTTGTCAAATACATTTTTTATGGTGTTTAAGTTGAGGCGTCACATGCCCAGGTGTCCATCAAGTGACCAATTAAGAAACAGTGATTATTTGATACTTATCAACTTACAGGTAAATTAAATTAAAAAAAAACATCCATACAAAACACTGCCAACTACTGTTATCACATTCTATTTGTTTATATTGTGACAGAGTTATGGGCAGAGTTGTGTTTTAAGGACCTAGTGTTTTTAGAAATCACTACCTGATATGTGGGATAATACAGGGAGCCCCAAGGAAATACCGTGTTTAAAATAACCTTTTTTTAGTTATTGTGTATTATGGTTCCCTGTGTGGAGTATTCAGAAGAGATGGGTGGGACGATTCTCCACTCCACTATCAGGGTGATTGATTGTACAGAATCCAGTCCAGATTTTTCTGTATCCTTTATCACTGTTTTAATTAATTTGATTAAGTTCACCTGGAGGGTGTTAAGGCTATAAAGGTCTTATTAAGTGAGTAATAGGGAAATCTGTGTCGTGGTGAAGAAAAGGGCTGGAGTGTATTATACTGGAATTAACCAGTGTTAGAAGACTGTTGCTATTTGGATAATATGATGGACTATATGCTGAAAACTCACTGTTTATTTGATTTGCTAGAATACTGCTGTGAACTACAAATAAACAGACCACAGGCCTTTTAACCTCTTAAGGACATATGACGGAATTTTTCCGTCATAAAACAATTGAGCAAACTGAAAGCTGTGTCCTTAAAGGGTTAAACTTGACAACAGTTTGGATGTGCTTTCCCTAAAACATTAGAGGGCTAAAAATGTGTAGTCCCAGGCAGACAGGCAGACTGATACTATATAAACATGCTCAACTGATTTTCTCTCCTACTGATTCCATTTTGTGGCAATGACAGGGTTAATGCTAAAGCATCATTAAGCTGGTTTTCTTTGTCTCACCTATCACTGCTCACCCTTCACTCCCCACTCACAAGTGAACACCAGTCTCAGGTATCAAGAAAACAGGTATCCCTCATCAGGAATATTTTGAGCAGAACATCCGCTGAACGGGGAAGACACAGTCAGATTTCCATGAAATATCAGTTGTTTGCAGTATCAGTTTCCCCTTCACTCAACCTGTTAAATCTTATTTGAATATGAAACCTTTGCCAGCATCCTGACAGAAACATGCACTTTAGAAGGTGGAGGAGACTCCCCCATTGCCAGTGTAGCAGCTACTCTGTCAAATCAGCACATTTAATGGCTCTAGGGAGTGTCAGGGTCAAACCTCTTCAAGTCAACCTCATTCTTGTCATCAGCTGTAAAAATATAATGAAGAAGAAAGGGTGTCTCTTGGTACAATAAAGTTTTGTAAAATGAACATACAACACAGACTGCTGACTTCTCTTAGTCACATAAAAGAATGTACTGGAATAGCGCAACACAAGCAGGCTGGACTTGTCAGCAGCCGACCACCTGACTGATCCTCGGTTCTCAATCTATATTTTGGGAAACAAAAAGAGTAAAGAGCCTTTGCACAATACCCTCAAGTATTATTATCATTTATTTGTATAGCGCCGCCAAATTCCGTAGCGCTGGAATAAGAGTGCCAGAATAGATATAAGATATTACGGATTAAGGGGCCGGATTATTATTGTGTGAGCGGACATGATCCGATATTGCAGATCATGTCCGCTGAACATCGATAAATGCCAACAGCATACACTATCGGCATTTATCTTTGCACCAGCAGTTCTTGTGAACTGCTGGTGCAATTCCACCCCTGCAGATTCACGGCCACTAGCAGGGGGTGTCAATCAACCTGATCGTATTGGATCGGGTTGATTTCTGGCGATGTCTGTCCGCCGCCTCAGAGCAGGCGGACAGGTTATGGAGCAGCTGTCTTTAGACCGCTGCTTCATAACTTGTGTTTCCGCCGAGCCTGAAGGTTCACCAGAAACACGGGGTATCAAGCTCATTCGGAGCTTAATAAATATGCCTCTAAAAGCGTTACAAAATAATCACACCTGGCTCATAAGCTGCTATAAATGTATCCCGGAAACTAGTGCATCAATCCCAAAAAGCAGTCCATGGGGCCGATTTATCAAGGGCTGAATGGCACTTGATGCCCCCATTTCCGTGCGAGCCTTCAGGCTCACCGGAAACAGCAGTTAAGAAGCAGCGGTCTTAAGACTGCTGCTCCTTAACTAGTCCGCCACCTCTGAGGCTTCTGCAGCAATCAACACAATCAGATACGATCGGGTTTATTGATACCCCTGTTAGCGGCCGATTGGCCGTGAATCTGCAGCGGGCGGCATTGTACAAGCAATTCACCAGAACTGCTTGTGCAATGAAAAATGCAGACTGCATATGATGACAGCATTCAGCGATGTCGGGCGGACATGATCGCTACTGCGAATCATGTCCGCCCGCCATTTGGTAAATTGGCCCCCATGGATGAAAAATAGTAATGTTTAATAAAATTTAAACATTATTAAAACAATAAAAAAATGTATCTTTAATTGTTTTAATTGTTTTTAATGCTTTCATTTTATTCAGCAATACTGTTGATGCGAGTCGCACTAGTCTCCGGGAAATGAACTAGCCAACAGGAAGCCTATCAGTATAACAAGCCAACTCTCCATTCAGGTTTTGTGCTGCCCTAGGCACTCAAAATTCTGCTGCCTCCTACTCCCCCCAAGGTTTTAGGTCATTTTAGGCCATAATATTTTTTGGTCATTGGTTAATTTGAATTTTTTTTATGGCATTTCCAAAATACATGTTCACACACAGTCACAGACACATACACACATGTGCACACATATACACATAAACATACACACTCATACGCACACATCTATCTATTGCTGCAATATATATATATATATATATATATATATATATATATATAAAACCCCAAACACAGAAACACAGATTTCATGAAACAACAAATGGGGCTAAGTGCTGACAGCTTCAGAGTTACCTCTAAACTGTAAGGTTCATGGGCAGTCTCTTATTATACCCCTAGAATGTTAGCTCTCACATTATATACCTGTATAATACTTCTAAAATAACTGTAAGCTTCTTACAAATATAGCCGCAAAGTGCTTCCCCCTCCCAATCTGCTGCCCTAGGCAAGTACCTTTTTAACTAGGCTAAAATACGCCCCTGGTACTATCTTATAACTGAGGGAATTGTGCAAAGGCTATTTTTGCTTTTTCCCCCACAGATATAGATTGAGAACAGAGGATCAGTCAGCTGGTCAGCTGCAAACTAGTCCAGCCTGCTTGTGTATTCAAGTGCATTCTATATTGTGAGTAAGAGAAATCAACCGTCTGTGTTGTATGTTTATTTTACAAAACTTTATTGCAATAAGAGGGGCCCTTTCTTCTTCATTATATTTCTACAGCTTATTATCTCCACGGAAGATTTAACCTCTGTGTTTGAAAGGAGGTGCTGTATAGGAGTTGTTCTTTCCCCTTCTCTTCTACCTTTGGAATTTCCACATTTTGGGACTTTCTCCTTTTTTTTTGTAATTTGCCTAAATAGTTTAATCTTTTTTGTAACTAATATAGGATATACTAAATGATGAACTGGGTGCTCCATTTGAATAGATTTTTTTCTCTTTCTTGTGATATCTGCCCTTTCTAAACATCTCCCATCATACTCTTGCCCTCCTTGCAGACAGTTATCTCAATGCCCCTATTGTAGAAAGTATGGTGGTTAAACATATAGGCATGCAGGAGGAGGGTGCTCATTGACTGTCCAAGAGGGCAAATTTGTGCCATTCTTGGATGAGAGATGATTAACCATGTGGATCTGGGCAACAGAGGGTGGCTGAGAGAGGAAATGCAGGCAAGATGAGAGACAGCTACTAAGTGAGAAAGAACTGAAAATGAGGAATAAGTAGAAAAGTAATTATTTCTCCAACATTGGTGTGTCCGGTCCACGGCGTCATCCTTACTTGTGGGAATATCTCTTCCCCAACAGGAAATGGCAAAGAGTCCCAGCAAAGCTGGCCATATAGTCCCTCCTAGGCTCCGCCCACCCCAGTCATTCTCTTTGCCGTTGCACAGGCAACATCTCCACGGAGATGGTTAAGAGTATGTGGTGTTTAGTTGTAGTTTTTTATTCTACTATCAAGAGTTTGTTATTTTAAAATAGTGCTGGTATGTACTATTTACTCTGAAACAGAAAAAGATGAAGATTCTGTTTGTGAGAGGAAGATGATTTTAGCAGACAGTAACTAAAATCCTTTGCTGTTTCCACATAGGACTGTTGAGATGAAGTAACTTCAGTTGGGGGAAACAGTTAGCAGACTTTTCTGCTTAAGGTATGACTAGCCATATTTCTAACAAGACTGTGTAATGCTGGAAGGCTGTCATTTCCCCTCATGGGGACCGGTAAGCCATTTTCTTAGTCTCAAGCAGAATAAAGGGCTTAATATGGGCTATAAAACTGGTAGACACTTTTATGGGCAAAATCGATTGCTTTTTTTGGGCATTTTATACATGTTTATGCTGGTATTTCACACTTATAAACTTGGGGAACGTTTTTTAACGTCAGGCACTATGTTAGACACCTTTTCCAGTCAGGAAGGGCCTTCCCAGTTGTAGGCTGAGCCTCATTTTCGCGCCATTACTGCGCAGTTGTTTTTGAGAGCAAGACATGCAGATGCATGTGTGAGGACCTGAAAATAGTTGGAAAAGTTCCTAGAAGGCGTCATTTGGTATCGTATTCCCCTTTGGGCTTGGTAGAATCGCAGCAAAGGCTGTAGCTGGGACTGTAGAGGGGTTAAAACTGTAACCAGCTCCGGTTTCGTTATTTTAAGGGTTAAAGCTCTGAAAATTGGTGTGCAATACTTTTAATGCTTTAAGACACTGTGGTGAAATTTTGGTAAATTTTGAACAATTCCTTCATATTTTTTCACATATTCAGTAATAAAGTGTGCTCTGTTTAAAATTTAAAGAGACAGTAACGGTTTTGTTTTAAAACGTTTTTTGTGTTTTACTGACAAGTTTAAGCCTGTTTAACATGTCTGTGCCTTCAGATAAGCTATGTTCTATATGTATGAAAGTCAATGTGTCTCCCCCTTCTAAATTATGTGATAATTGTGCCAAAGCGTCCAAACAAAGTAAGGACAGTACTGTCACAGATAATGAGGTTGCCCAAGATGATTCATCAGATGAAGGGAGTAGACATGGTTCTACATCATCTCCTTCTGTGTCTACACCAGTTTTGCCCACGCAGGAGGCCCCTAGTACTTCTAGCGCGCCAATGCTTATTACCATGCAACAATTGACGGCTGTAATGGATAACTCCATAGCAAATATTTTATCCAAAATGCTGGCATATCAGAGAAAGCGCGATTGCTCTGTTTTAAACACTGAAGAGCAGGAGGGCGCTGATGATAATTGTTCTGTCATACCCTCACACCAATCTGAAGGGGCCATGAGGGAGGTTTTGTCAGATGGGGAAATTTCAGATTCAGGAAAAATTTCCCAACAGGCTGAACCTGATGTTGTGACATTTAAATTTAAATTAGAACATCTCCGCGCACTGCTTAAGGAGGTGTTATCTACTCTGGATGATTGTGACAACCTGGTCATTCCAGAAAAATTATGCAAGATGGACAAGTTCCTAGAGGTTCCGGTGCACCCCGAAATGGGAGAAGCCCGGCATACCTTTTGTTCCCCCTCCTATATTTAAGAAATTATTTCCTATGGTCGACCCCAGAAAGGACTTATGGCAGACAGTCCCTAAGGTCGAGGGGGCAGTTTCTACTTTAAACAAGCGCACTACTATTCCTATCGAGGATAATTGTGCTTTCAAAGATCCTATGGATAAAAAATTGGAGGGTTTGCTTAAAAAGATTTTTGTACAGCAAGGTTACCTTCTTCAACCCATTTCGTGCATTGTTCCTGTCACTACTGCAGCGTGGTTCTGGTTCGAGGAACTAGAAAAGTCGCTCAGTAGAGAGACTACATATGAGGAGGTTATGGACAGAGTTCACGCACTTAAGTTGGCTAACTCTTTTATTTTAGATGCCGCTTTGCAAATAGCTAGATTAGCGGCGAAAAATTCAGGGTTTGCAATTGTGGCGCGCAGAGCGCTTTGGCTAAAGTCTTGGTCAGCGGATGTATCATCCAAGACAAAATTGCTTAATATACCCTTCAAGGGTAAAACTCTCTTTGGGCCAGATTTGAAAGAGATTATCTCAGACATCACTGGGGGAAAGGGCCACGCCCTCCCACAAGATAGGCCTTTCAAAGCCAAGAATAAGTCTAATTTTCGTTCCTTTCGTAATTTCAGGAATGGACCGGGCTCTAATTCTGCATCCTCTAAGCAAGAGGGTAATACCTCACAGACCAAACCAGCCTGGAAACCGATGCAAGGCTGGAACAAGGGTAAGCAGGCCAAGAAGCCTGCCGCTGCTAACAAAACAGCATGAAGGAGTAGCCCCTGATCCGGGACCGGATCTAGTGGGGGGCAGACTCTCTCTCTTTGCTCAGGCTTGGGCAAGAGATGTTCAGGATCCCTGGACGCTAGAAATAGTTTCTCAGGGTTATCTTCTGGAATTCAAGGAACTACCCCCAAGGGGAAGGTTCCACATGTCTCACTTATCCTCAAACCAAATAAAGAGACAGGCACTCTTACATTGTGTAGAAGACCTGTTAAAGATGGGAGTGATACACCCAGTTCCAACGGCGGAACAAGGAATGGGATTTTACTCAAATCTGTTTGTAGTTCCCAAAAAAGAGGGAACTTTCAGACCAATCCTGGATTTAAAGATCCTAAACAAATTTCTCAGAGTACCATCGTTCAAGATGGAAACCATTCGAACGATTCTACCCACAATTCAGGAAGGTCAATTTATGACTACTGTGGATCTAAAGGATGCGTATCTACATATCCCTATCCACAAAGAACATCATCAGTTCCTAAGGTTCGCCTTTCTGGACAAACATTACCAGTTTGTGGCCCTCCCATTCGGGTTAGCCACTGCTCCAAGGATTTTCACAAAGGTACTCGGATCCCTTCTAGCGGTTCTAAGACCAAGGGGCATTGCAGTAGTACCGTACTTGGACGACATTCTAGTACAAGCGTCGTCTCTTTCAAAGGCAAAGGCTCACTCAGACATCGTTCTGGCCTTTCTCAGATCTCACGGATGGAAGGTGAACATAGAAAAAAGTTCCCTGTCTCCGTCGACAAGAGTTCCCTTCTTGGGAACAATAATAGATTCCTTAGAAATGAGGATTTTCTTGACAGAAGTCAGAAAGTCAAAACTTCTAAACGCTTGTCAAGTTCTTCATTCTATTCCTCGTCCTTCCGTAGCTCAGTGCATGGAAGTAGTAGGATTGATGGTTGCAGCAATGGACATAGTTCCTTTTGCGCAAATTCATCTAAGACCATTACAACTGTGCATGCTGAAACAGTGGAATGGGGACTATACAGACTTGTCTCCAGTGATTCAAGTAGATCAGAAGACCAGAGACTCACTCCGTTGGTGGCTAACCCAGGATCACCTATCCCAGGGAATGAGCTTCCGCAGTCCAGAGTGGGTCATCGTCACGACCGCCGCCAGCCTAGTGGGCTGGGGCGCGGTCTGGGAATCCCTGAAAGCTCAGGGACTGTGGTCTCGGGAAGAGTCTCTTCTCCCGATAAACATTCTGGAACTAAGAGCGATATTCAATGCTCTCAGGGCTTGGCCTCAGCTAGCAAAGGCCATATTCATAAGATTCCAATCAGACAACATGACGACTGTTGCGTATCTCAAACATCAGGGGGGAACAAGGAGTTCCCTGGCGATGAAAGAAGTGACCAAAATAATACAATGGGCGGAGAATCACTCCTGCCACCTATCTGCGATCCACATTCCAGGTGTGGAAAACTGGGAAGCGGATTATTTGAGTCGTCAGACATTCCATCCGGGGGAGTGGGAACTCCACCCGGAGATCTTTGCCCAGTTGACGCAACTATGGGGCATTCCAGATATGGATCTGATGGCGTCTCATCAGAACTTCAAGGTTCCTTGCTACGGGTCCAGATCCAGGGATCCCAAGGCGACTCTAGTGGATGCACTAGTAGCGCCTTGGACCTTCAACCTAGCTTATGTGTTTCCACCGTTTCCTCTCATTCCCAGGCTGGTAGCCAGGATCAAACAGGAGAGGGCCTCGTGATCTTGATAGCTCCTGCGTGGCCACGCAGGACTTGGTATGCAGACCTGGTGAATATGTCATCAGTTCCACCATGGAAGCTACCTTTGAGACAGGACCTTCTTGTTCAGGGTCCGTTCGAACATCCAAATCTGGTCTCCCTCCAGCTGACGGCTTGGAGATTGAACGCTTGATTCTATCAAAGCGTGGGTTTTCAGATTCCGTGATAGATACTCTGGTTCAAGCCAGAAAACCGGTAACTAGAAAGATTTACCATAAAATATGGAAAAGATATATCTGCTGGTGTGAATCCAAGGGATTCCCATGGGATAAGATAAAGATTCCTAGGATTCTTTCCTTTCTACAAGAAGGTTTGGATAAAGGATTATCTGCGAGTTCTCTAAAGGGACAGATTTCTGCTTTATCTGTCCTACTACACAAACGACTGGCAGTTGTGCCAGATGTTCAAGCATTTGTTCAGGCTTTGGTTAGAATCAAGCCTGTTTACAGACCTTTGACTCCTCCCTGGAGTTTAAATCTAGTTCTTTCAGTTCTTCAAGGGGTTCCATTTGAACCTTTACATTCCATAGATATTAAGTTGTTATCTTGGAAAGTTTTGTTTTTGTTTGCTATTTCTTCTGCTAGAAGAGTTTCTGAGTTATCTGCTCTACAGTGTACTCCACAAAATCTGGTGTTCCATTCAGATAAGGTTGTTTTGCGTACTAAGCCTGGTTTTCTACCAAAGGTTGTTTCCAACAAAAATATTAATCAGGAGATAGTTGTACCTTCTTTGTGTCCGAATCCAGTTTCAAAGAAGGAACGTTTGCTACACAATTTAGATGTAGTCCGTGCTCTAAAATTCTACTTAGAAGCTACAAAAGAGTTCAGACAAACTTCTTCTCTGTTTGTCGTCTATTCTGGTAAAAGGAGAGGTCAAAAAGCAACTTCTACCTCTCTTTCCTTTTGGCTTAAAAGCATAATCCGATTGGCTTATGAGACTGCCGGACGGCAGCCTCCTGAAAGAATCACAGCTCACTCCACTAGGACTGTAGCTTCCACATGGGCCTTCAAGAACGAGGCTTCTGTTGATCAGATATGTAAGGCAGCGACTTGGTCTTCCCTGCACACTTTTGCCAAATTTTACAAATTTGATACTTTTGCTTCTTCTGAGGCTATTTTTGGGAGAAAGGTTTTGCAAGCCGTGGTGCCTTCCGTTTAGGTAACCTGATTTGCTCCCTCCCTTCATCCGTGTCCTAAAGCTTTGGTAGTGGTTCCCACAAGTAAGGATGACGCCGTGGACCGGACACACCAATGTTGGAGAAAACAGAATTTATGCTTACCTGATAAATTACTTTCTCCAACGGTGTGTCCGGTCCACGGCCCGCCCTGGTTTTTTAATCAGGTCCGATGAATTATTTTCTCTAACTACAGTCACCACGGGGTGGGCGGAGCCTAGGAGGGACTATATGGCCAGCTTTGCTGGGACTCTTTGCCATTTCCTGTTGGGGAAGAGATATTCCCACAAGTAAGGATGACGCCGTGGACCGGACACACCGTTGGAGAAAGTAATTTATCAGGTAAGCATAAATTCTGTTTTGTTGTACAACCTCAAAGAGTATATGAAGTATTGTGAAAATAATACTAATGTTATGCTGAAGATTGTCACTGACACCCATATCATACAGAAAAATAAAGGCTTCTTTTGAAATGTGCTCTGGTTATATATATTGCTTTACTACAGTAGATTGCCTACATAACTCATCTATAGCTTTTTTAAAGGATCCCACATTATTGTTCATTACTAAGCCCCTATAGTACATCACACTATTGTATTGCTCCCCATCACTGCATAAGGCAAACCACAACCCTTTACTTTTCTTGTTAAATGCTTGTGAAATGCCACCCCCCCTGCACATTCACGGCCAATGGGACGCTAGCAGGGTTGTCAATCATCCTGATCGTATTTGATCGGGGTGATTGCAGTCCGCCACCTTACGACCGCTGCTTCTTAACTTAAAGGGACACTATACCCAAACATTTTCTTTCATGATTAAGGTAGAGAATATAATTTTAAACAACATTCCAATTTACTTCTATTACCTAATTTGCTTAATTCTTTAGATATACTTTAATGAAGAAATAGTGATGCACACGGGGAACCAATCACAGGAGGCATCTATGTGCAGCTACCAATCAGCAGCTACTAAGCATATCTATATATGCTTTTCAGCAAAGAATATCAAGAGAATGAAGCAAAATAGATAATAGAAGTCAATTAGAAAGTTGTTTATAATTGTATGCTCTTTCTAAAACATGGAAGAAAAAAATTTGGGTTTTATGTCCATTTAAGTTTCTGGCGAGCCAGGAAAATAGGGGGTAGATTGCAGCATCCTCTGCTTGTTAAATCTACTCCTATGTATAATAGCACATAAACACAAACTTCTACATAGATATTCACACTCTCACACACTCTCCATCTCATACACACTCACACACACATACTCTCTCTCTCTCTCTCTCTCTCTCTCTCTCTCTCATACACACACACTATCTCACACACATCTTACACACACAAAGAAACTAGCTCTCTCATACACACACACACACACTAACACATATTCTCACACATTCTCTCTCTCTCACACACACACAAATACACTCACTCTTTCACACACATACACACACACAGCATGTACAGTATGTTGCAAATGCATGTCACCTTTTTGGCTGTTGCTGTTTCCCACCAAACCCGGACATTTGCATGCCCAAGCCTGACTCAGCTTCAAACCTGGACACACAAATGGAAACCCAAACTGTTAGGGTCATTTGTGGACAGGTGGCAACCCTACACACCGCAAACAACACATTTTCTTTCTTTCCTTGTTCCCCAGCACATAGTGAATCTGTTAAACACCACCATATTAATGTGCCAGTCACTTTCTAGCCAAATTGTGCTTTTATTGGTTAACCAACTCCAGGGTGCCCAATCTTTTTTTTTATGAGGGGGCATGATGTTTTTTTTTTCTCGGGAGGGATTGTAAGTCCAGTGAAAAAGTCATATAATGTGACTAATACATTACATAATTCATACTTGCCTAGGAACCTACATTTTAGTTGAAATCATTTTTATTAAACATTTATCAAGATACATAAGAAAAAGAAAGAGTTACATATGTTGTACTGGGAACAAAATGTTTGCATTTCACAGGTATTCTCACGAGTATATGCTTAAGCACCATGGAAGGCTTGAAGAGTTCAGATATAGTTCTGGGACTCCCAAAAGGGCTGCAGGTCTCCTGAAAACAAACCACTACCTGTTAGACGAGGACTCAAATGTTCCAGTTCCTTTATTTTTTCCTTAGAAATCGAGCAAAGAATACCAAGTAGGATATCAGTCTAGTACATTCATCAATGAGAAGTGTAGTTTTTAAAATGAATGTTACACACTATAAAATTAATACAAAAAAACAAATACACTCGTTCACTGACAAAACTATAGATAAACAAAAAAGTTATTATAGTCATTCATTCCATGTGGTTTCACTGAATGTAATAAATAGATCCATTTACACTCCATTTTCAGCAATGATTTTACCACATTGCCACCATCTTAAAATTTTTGGGTGACTGTGGGCTAGATTTATCAAAGCTGAGGCGTATAGGGGCACGTATACGCACCCCTGTATGCCTCAGCTCGCCTGTGGCAGGGCAAAATTACCCGCAGGTAATCACCATTGCACACAAGCGCAATTTAGCGCTCACATGTAATCCTGCCCGCGCACAGCCAATCACTCGCGGGCAGGAGCTGTTAATCTCCTCAGTTGGACTCGACCGCGGAGATTGAATTTCGCCACCTTAGAGGGCCGAAGAGGTTAAGGAAGCGGCGGTCTGGTGACCGCTGCTTGATAAATTACGGCGAGCAAGTTCTTGTGAGGACTTGCAGCCGTAGGGCTTTGGTAAATTGAGCCCTGTGTATTTTAGACATGTTGTGCTACTATTATGATGTTGCTGAAAATGTTTTGCAACAGATGTCAATATTTTGCCATTTAGTTAATCTCTTGTAGCATTTTTTATGTTGTTAGCATGCTCAAGAATACAGACTCTCACTTCACGTGTCGTCATACCGACGTAAGTAATTTTACATAAACAGTATGGTGCACACACTACTCCTATGGTTCTAAACCAGAAGTGAGACTGTAGAGTGTAATTCTCTCCTGTTTTGTCAGTGATATTTTTAATTTTCAATGCATATTTACAGGCAGAGCATGTTCCACAGGGATACATGCCTAGGTCAGTGTCCTTTTTTCTTGTAGTATGTACAAAGTGACTGGTGACTAGTTTATCTTTTAGACTTGCAGGTCTCCTGTATCCTACAGAGATTCTATCTCCTATAGCATGATTTAATGTATGATCATTCTGTAAAATTCTCCAATTATCATTTATGATCTTGATCACTTGTGTCATTTGGGGATTATAGGTGGTTATTAATCTCGGGTATGCTTCATTTGATGTTTTGTCTTTAGGGACTAATAGTTGTTCTCTTTTAATCTGTAGTCATTAGTGCTTTGTGTTTAGCTCTTTTGACAGATTTTTTGCTATATCCTCTTGTGATCAGTCTATTCTTAAAATCATTGCATTCTTCCAGGTATATTTCTTTGCTAGAGAAATTATGTCTCAGGTGCAAAAAATCCCCATATGAGATAGCCTTTAAATTACAGGGTGGATGTGCACTAGAATTGCTCAACAATGTATTAGTAGCTGTTTCCTTTTGGTAGATAGTTGTATTGATAAATACATTTGGATTTTTGTATATTGTCCATGAAAACAGATATTTTGATGGTCAGCTGTATGTATTAGTTTGATGTTCTTTGTGTTGTTGTTTAGTTTTAACATAAACTGATCAGGTTCATAAGATGTACCTTCCCAGATAAATAGCAAATAATCAATGTACCTTAACCATAAAGATAAAATAAAACAATATACTGACCATATACCTTAATGGTTAAGGTACATAAAATCATGCAATAGGAGAAAGAATCTCTGTAGGATACAGGAGACCTACAAGGGGTAGATTTATCAAAGCCATTCTCCTTTAACTCCGTCCAAAATAGCGAATACAAACTTATCGTCATATTCATCAAAGCACTCTGTGCCTATAATTGGGCAAATCTGAAAGAAACTTCTTCGCACTCCGCTTGCATTTGCCTAGGCGCACGGGCACGCTCCCGAGTGCAACAATATACATTAGTAATAGGCGTAATTTAACAGCCCGAACTACAAATACACCCAGTTCCTTATTTATCATTGCTTTGCGCCAATAGGGAACTGAAATTTCGGCTTCAATTGCGTGATGTATATTTCGCCATACAGACTGAGGTGAACACCATTATAAAATATGAGAGGTAATGGGAAATCAATTGGTCAGACCTTAAATGTCCGTCTAAAGGTCAGGAAAAAAAACAAAAAAAAACAAACTTGATGTCTGCACAGCCACCAAAACCAATTACTCCGTTGGGCAAGCTTAGTAACAATACTTCCAACAGTCCAAATAAACTTAACAGAGTCACCCCAGCGCTATTTGCTAGCCTCTTATGAACAACGTGATATGCTAAAAGGTTACCGTACTTAGGTGAGACCCAACCGGCCGGGACAGAACTCCGCCAAACGCTCTGCGTGTAATCGTTGGGCTTCTCACCCCTCTGCAGACAGACCTTCACGATAAGCAACCAATCCCAGGGCTGCAGCACCTGATGATGCGTCCAGTGACGTATCCGTGTGTATGCTGAAATCTGCCTCGGAGCTGGTACAGGCTGTGCGGACTAAGTAGAAGTGCCAACATACGAACTGTCACGCTGGTGAGGTAAATAATCAAAGAAGAGAAGGTGGACAGTTCGTATTAAAATTCAAAACTTTATTACATCCGTTAAAATCTGAAAAAGATGACAACAGCAAAAATCGGGAAAGCGTAGCACCCTGGCTTACGCGTTACGGCTTTTGCTGTAATCATAGCCAATAGTGTTAAGATCAACCTGTCTCCTTTAAAAATACTAAGAAGCAACCCTATAGGTTATACGTTGTTCCCAATTAATTCAATGAGATACCATGGAAGCGTGTTACAATAACAAAGGCGGACTGAAAGTTAAACAGAATACAGAAACAACACATTATATACAAATGAAAAACATTCAATGTGAGGGGCACCTGCCAAGTACAAGCATATAATTTTTATATACAATTTTTTTACCCAATGTATAACATTATATTTCATGTATTTTAAGCTTAGTGAACATTTGGCATAAATGAATGAATACACTTAATACTTCAGGCAAAATGGCCTAAGATGGAAAGTGCCAAAAAATCTAAATATACACCTTATACTAGTGAGGCATAAAGCAAAATGCTAGAAAGTTAATATGAAAATATATACAATTTGAACATCATATGTTAGTCACAAAACCCATAGACATCTAGATGGGTAGATACAACAAATGTATATACATGCACTTAAAATCACATTAAGAGAAAATTCCATTGAGATAAAATGATGGAATTGGGTTAGCAAATTGGGCACCACACGTATAGGAAAAAAACGGAAAATAAACAATAACCTACTCCCACTAATTTATAAGAATTAAGACCTTGGGGTATACAAATGCCCAATTTGAAAATCCAATACATCTATCTTTTGGCATGATCTGGTCTAAATTACCTCCCCTTTTGGGAGTTCTTATTTTCTCTATGGCACACCACCTAAATGAATGCATATTGTTATCATGTTTTTTGGCAAAATGCTGCACCAGTGGGGTAGAGGATTTGCCTCTAGAGCAGAGCTTTCCAAACTTTTCATCTTGGTGACACACTTTTTAGCCCTACATAATTTCGTGACACAGTAAATCAGTTGTACTAGCAAAAAGGAGGTTAAACTAACTTGTTTTAAGAGATACGGAAACATACATAAATTATGTAATAACTAAATGTATTTACAAGTAACAGTATGTATGTGCAAGAATTAAAAAATAACTACACCAATACCTACTTTATTATTTTAATGGGATGTATGAGGTTGATGGGATGAACACAATTTCTGAATATTTGGTGGAATATTCGCTAAAGACACTCGCATTTCATCAGCAAGCATTTTTAAGCTTCCTTTTCCTATCCATATATCAAGAGCAGGAGCAGCAATGCACTACTGTATGCTAGCTGCAAAAAACCCCCACTGACTTCTGACTTCAGCTCAGCGTTTAAGCTTCCGCCCTCGGTGAGTCTGATTGACTACTGCCTGCGCTGCAAACACACTGCTGTCGCACTCACTGACTACACATGCAGTCACGAGTCAATTAAGGAGACTATACGTGCAGTCAGGAGCCAATGTGCCGCCAAAGCCGCCAATTGGAATAGTTTCAGTTCCCACTGAGCTGCGGCAATAGGATAAGATGATCTGTGACCCCCTAGGTATCAATCACGTGTCAACCATGTGATATGCGTAGCAAGCAGGCGGAAAGTCAGAAACGCCCCCAAAAACAAATGATAATTACATTTTAAAAAATCTGTGCTGAAGCAGGGACACACCTAAACACTGCTGCCGACACACTAGTGTGTCCTGACTCCTGACACACAGTTTGGAAAGCACTACTCTAGAGATAGTAGACAAATGTTACCGTATACGGGAATTGACATCTCTACTCGTAAGCCCTACATATTGTAAATTGCAAATAGTGCATTCAATGAGGTAGATCACGTAGGAAAAGGTCCAGTTGAGACTTGATTTTATTTTAAAACGTTTTCCCATAACAGAAGAACTAAAGGTGTTGGTGATGTAAGCAAAATCACAGGCTTTGCAACGATTGTGACCACACCTATGCATCCCCACTTGTGTAAGTCAAGAACTCATAGTTGGGGTGAGATGGATTTTAGTTGTGTAGAGGATAAAATGGAACCAAGAGTACGACACTTCTTATAAGAGCATCTAATTTCCTTTCCCACAGTATCAACTAAACCATCATCTGCTGCAAGAAGCGCAAAATGTTTTTTAACAATACACAAATCTGTGGATATTGAGTGCTATAACTTGTTACAAAGTGTAAACCATCAAAGTTGGATTGTTTATTCCTGCAGGAGATATCAGATAGAAGTGTGTCCCTCTCAATTCTATCAACCTTTCTTCTAGCCCTATTGACTTCTCTTTTGGGTATTTTCTGGCGTACAGTCTTTCTTCTAAAACACCAGCCTCCGTCACAAAGTCATTGTGTTCACTGCAATTCTGTTTAAACCTAGTGAATTGGCCTTTAGCCACTGCAAAAGTCACATGATCTGGGTGACAAGAAGTGGCGGGAAGAAGGGTGTTACCTGCTATTGGCTTATGATAAACCCTTGAGATAATTTTACCATTATCATCCCCAATTAAAGGGACAGTACACTGTAAAATTGTTTTTCCATTAATGTATTTTAAATGACTTGTTATACCAACTGCAGAGTATAAAATATTTGAGAAATTGCATTTTCGGGTTTATTTGTGTACCTGAAGTAGCTGATTTTGTGCTTTGAAACCACAGCCTATTACAATGGGTTGAGCTTCAGGTAATATCAGATCTCTTTATGTTATCACTTTGTGTACACACACTTGCTTCCTTATCTTATATAAGCTCAATACATAGAGAGAACAATGGAAAATTATCATTTTATTACTTAACTATCCTGCATCCCACTAAAAGTGTAATCTCTTCTGCTGGCTGTGTTTACTTAGGCTTGTCAATAGCGTATACGCCAGTATCAAAACTTTCAGTATAGGTTGGGAAACCACAAGCTAAATCAGCTATTTCAAATGCTGAAATATGAGTAAAGGAGCTACTTGCAACCAATTTAATACACGCTAGCAGGTAAAAAGGATCATTGGGAATAATTTAAAGGGGAGAAAGTTTTTGGGTGAACTGTCCCTTTAAGGTTAAGTCCAAAAAGTTGATACATTTTGAATGATACTCGAAAGTAAATCGCAAGCCCATCATTTGTATTCAAATAGTTAAAAAAATAAAAAATTATAAAATTATAGTTATTTTTGCAAATTTACACTGTTATACAGGCTGTACACTCACTACTTTACATTGTAGCAAAGTGTCATTTCTTCAGTGCTGTCACATGAAAAGATATAATAAAATATTTACAAAAATGTGAGGGGTGTACTCCCTTTTGTGAGATATGATGCATTCTCTTTGCGCAAGTGGAAAAGAGAATGCGTCATATGCCAGTTATAATTTACTTAGATCAGTAGCGTAAGAGTTGCACATGCGCATTGCATCGCAATTAGAGAGTTCAGAGTACGGGAGCGTGCAGGTACTTTTTAACACGGGGCGGGGTGCATGGTGAGCCGATGATTGGCTACAACGTATGTCAATCAAAGCAGTACCTTAGAAAATTTAATAGAGAGGCTGAATATAAAACTGTAACGTTACAGCAATAAAATTGAAGTTATTCAGTAAACTGATGTTTTTAGTATTAAAATAGCATATTGATATGCTAGTTAGGATAAGAGCTTTTAAAATATGTTGAGCAGTTGGTATGAATTTACCATCACTTTAAATCGTTAGTGATATTCAAATTTTGACTGTTTTTTATGTGTTGGGTTAGCGCTCATGCGAAAACTCTTTACTTTCAACTTGTAATACGCACGCTACCTGATGCGTGCAAAAGCTTACTTCTAGCAGTTAATGCCCGAGCGGTAGCCCAAAATACCGCTCCACTTGTCATATAGCAGCGTATTGCAAAGCCTCTCAGAAATTTTTGGAGGTGTAAAAATATGTGTCAAGAGATCAAACTAATGATAAAAAAGTCAATCCATTGACAATAGCTGAAGTAATGGTGGAGTTTGTGATGTGAGCCAAAAACCATATGATAATCAGATATTCTTTTTAGTAATTGTTCCTCTCAGAGTAAAATATTATTTTTTGAATCTTTTCATGCACATATTTACATTTACATTACATTGCACATCAAAACTTTCCTGTCAGAACATCTGGATTTTGATGGCTCTCTCTAATGGTTCCATTACCCAATTTCTGAAAGCAATGAAGCTTCAAATTTGAGCAGTTATAAAACTGCGAGCAGGAAGTTATACGTTCTTGGAATAAATTGCTATGAATTTTTTTTTCTTTTGGTTTGCAAACCTTAAAGTGAATTAATAGTGTGAATGTAAAATACTCTAGTGCACTTGTTAGAAACATTCTATCAGCACTAGAGTATTTTACTATTGCTTCACTCTGTCTCTCTGCCTAGGTATTTAACCCACACAAAGGGGTTAAAGACATAGTTAAAGTTCACTTTGTAACAGTATTAGACTTCCATTCCAAAGCTAGAGACAGGTGGTGAGCCAATCAGGAGTGGCATATTTACGTAGCCACCAATCACTGACACATCTAGCTCAGGAACAACAAAGCAGTGCAGTACATTGCTGCTATGGTGCTGACTTTATGTATTTAACCTGTTTGTGGTCATTAATATATAGTTAGACGCACATAGTATTGCAAAAGTTAAATGCTCTAGCACGTTGGCTCAGTTGCTCTGCTATTTCCCTTAAAACTGTTTTAGGTGCTTTCAGAAACTGCAAACAGGGAAGATTATTTAATAGTTACAGTAGAGAAAAAAATTATTTGATCCCCTGCTGATTTTGTACGTTTGCCCACTGACAAAAAAAATGATCAGTCTATAATTTTAATGGTAGGTTTATTAGAACAGTGAGAGACAGAATAACAACAACAAAAATCTAGAAAAAAGGGATTCAAAAAGGTTTTAAATTGATTTGCATTTAAATGAGTGAAATAAGTATTTGATCCCTTATCACTCCCAGGTGTCTTTTATACAGGTAACGAGCTGAGATTAGGAGCACTCTCTTAAAGGGAGTGCTCCTAATCTCAGCTTGTTACCTGTATAAAAGACACCTATCCACAGAAGCAATCAGTCAATCGGATTCCAAACTCTCCACCATTGCCAAGTACAAAGAGCTGTTTAAGGATGTCAGGGACAAGATTGTAGACCTACACAAGGCTGGAATGTGCTACAAGAAGGTGACAACAGGGTGCAATTATTCACAAATGGAAGAAACACAAAATAACTGTCAATCTCCTTTGGTCTGGGACTCCATGTAAGATCTCACCTCGTGGAGTTTCAATGATCATGAGAATGGAGAGGAATCAGCCCAGAATTACCTGGGAGGATCTTGTTAATGACCCCAAGGCAGCTGGGACCATAGTCACCAAGAAAACAATTTGTAACACACTACGCCGTGAAGGACTGAAATCCTGCAGCGCCCGCAAGGTCTCCCTGCTCAAGAAAGCACTTGTACAGGCCCAGCTGAAGTTTGCCAATGAACAACTGAATGATTCAGAGGAGAATTGGATGAAAGTGTTGTGATAAAATGAGACCAAAATCAAGCTCTTTGGCATCAACTCAACTCACCGTGTTTGGAGAAGGATGAATGCTGCCTATGACCCCAAGAACACTATCCCCACTGTCAAACATGGAGGTGGAAACATTATGCTTTGGGGCTTTTTCTGCTGAGGGGACAGGACAACTTTACCGGATCAAAGGGACGATGGACAGGGCCATGTACCATCAAATCTTGGGAGAGAACCTCCTTCCCTCAGCCAGGGCATTGAAAATGGGTTGTGGATGGGTATTCCAGCATGACAATGACCCAAAACACACGGTCAAGGCAACAAAGAAGGGGTTCAAGAAGAAGCACATTAAGGTCCTGGAGTGGCCTAGCCAGTCTCCAGACCTTAATCCCATAGAAAATCTGTGGAGGGAGCTGAAGGTTCGAGTTGCCAAACGTCAGCCTTAAAACTTAATAACTTTGAGAGGATCTGCAAAGAGGAGTGGGACAAAATCCCTCCGGAGATGTGTGCAAACCTTGTGGCCAACTACAAGAAACATCTGACCTCTGTGATTGTCAACAAGGGTTTTGCCACCAAGTAGTAAGTCATGCTTTGCAAAGGGGTCAAATACTTATTTCACTCATTAAAATGCAAATCAATTTATAACTTTTTTGAAATACGTTTTTTTTTTGGATTTTGTTGTTATTCTGTCTCTCAGTGTTCAAAAAAACCTACCATTAAAATTATAGACTGATCATTTCTTTGTCAGTGGGCAAACGTACAAAATCAGCAGGGGATCATATAATTTTTTCCCTCACTGTACATTCTTTACATATTCAACAACAAAAAAATTAATTGAGGACACATAATGAAGAGTTAACACATTCAATTATCAGGAGCATGGTAATTTGGGGTACAAAACGTCAACCACAAAGTTTAATATTGAGGGCTTGGGGGTTCCTGATCTTCTACTAACTAACCCAACATTAATTTATTTATTGTATTTATTTATTTATTTTTAATAATTAATTTACAACTAGATTACGAGTTTTTCGTTATGAGTAGGGTGACCATATTGCCGCTTTAAAAAGGGACACATATGAAAAATACATATGCCAGGGTTCTTATACAGAACATTTTTTTAAACAGCCCTGAAAAAAAGCCCTGATATATGTATTTTTCATATGTGTCCCTTTTTAAAGCGGCAATATGGTCACCCTAGTTATGAGCGAATCGGTGCTAACTTGCAAGTTATTGTCACCGCTCACCTCCCTATAGTGCTGCTGTTACAGGTTTGCAAAAACCTGGCATTAGCAGGCAATATGTGAGCACTGAGCAAAATTGAGCTCCATACCGCACTCCAATACCAGCGCTGCTTTGAGCTGGTTTTATGTGCTTGTGCACAATTTCCCCTTAAAGGAACCTTTATTCTGGAAGAGCCGTTGATTGACGCAGATGCTCCGCGCCGGATGTCTTGAAGATGGAGATGCTCCGCGCCGGATGGATGAAGATAGAAGATGCCGTCTGGATGAAAACTTCTGCCGGGTTGGATGAAGACTTCGGCCCGCTTGGATGAAGACTTCTGCCGGCTTCGATGAGGACTTCTGCCGCTTCGTTGAGGATGGATGTTCGGGGGTTAGTGTTAGGTTTTTTAAGGGTTTATTGGGTGGGTTTTATTTTTAGCTTAGGGTTTGGGGCAATGCCCATCCAAATGCCCTTTTCAGGGCAATGGGGAGCTTATTTTTTTTTAGATAGGATTTTATTTGGGGGGTTTGGTTGTGTGGGTGGTGGGTTTTACTTTGGGGGGTTGTTTGTATTTTTTTTTACAGGTAAAAGAGCTGATTTCTTTGAAGCAATGACCCTCATAAGGCCCTTTTAAGGGCCATTGGTAGTTTATTGTAGGCTAGGGTTTTTTTTATTTTGGGGGGGCTTTTTTATTTTCATAGAGCTATTAGATTAGGTGTAATTAGTTAAATATTTGATAATTTCTTTTTTATTTTGTGTAATTTAGTGTTTGTTTTTTTGTAATTTAGTTAATTGTATTTAATTAATGTAATTTATTTAATTGTAGTCTAAGGTTAGGTGTTAGTGTAACTCAGGTTAGGTTTTATTTTACAGGTAAATTTGTATTTCTTTTAGCTAGGTAGCTAGTAAATAGTTAATAACTATTTACTAACTAGTCTACCTAGTTAAAATAAATACAAATTTACCTGTGAAATAAAAATAAAACCTAAGATAGATACAATATAACTATTAGTTATATTGTAGCTAGCTTAGAGTTTATTTTACAGGTAAGTATTTCGTTTTAAATAGGAATTATTTAGTTAATGATAGTAATTTTTAATTAGATTTATTTTAATTATATTAAATTTAGGGGTGTTAGGGTTAGACTTAAGTTTAGGTTTAGGGGTTAATAACTTTAGTATAGTGGCAGCAATGTTAGGGACAGCAGATTAGGGGTTAATAACAGTTATGTAGGTTGCTGCGATGTTAGGGACAGCAGATAAGGGGTTAATAATATTTAACTGGTGTTTACGATGCGGGAGTGCAGCGTTTAGGGGTTAATATGTTTATTATAGTGGTGGCGATGTCCGGAGCAGCAGATTAGGGGTTATTAATTTTATTTTAGTGTTTGCGATGCAGGAGGGCCTCGGTTTAGGGTTTAATAGGTAGTTTATGGGTGTTAGTGTACTTTTTAGCACTTTAGTTATGAGTTTTATGTTACGGCATTGTAGTGTAAAACCCATAACTACTGACTTTCAGTTTACGGTATGGAGCTTGACGGTATAGGCTGTACCTCTCACTTTTTGGCCTCCCAGGCAAACTCGTAATACCGGCGCAAAGGAAGTCCCATTGAAAAAAGGCCTTTTGGAAAGCTGCGGTAGTTACGTTGCATTACGGCCAAAAAAGTGTGCGGTACAGAAATACCTGCAAGACTCGTATTACCAGCGGTAGTGAAAAAGAGCCTTAACGCTGCTTTTTCACTCATACCGCAAAACTCGTAATCTAGTCGTTTGTGTCTGCGTAGGCAGCTACTATTATGTGGAGAGTATATATGGTTCAATTCTAACTAGATGGCAAGGTGGGTATAGAGGAACTATGTTATAGCAGTGTGAGCTAAGCCTATCTATAGCAGCCATAATTATATTAATATACAGTGGACTATTGTCTCTATAGGAGTTTATTCAGTATGGGATAACGCTGCTCAGGATCAGTACCTTATAAGTCAAATAACTTAAATGACTACCATAATATATAATGAACTTGGGTGTCAAGTTACCTCTCTGTCCTATTTTTATTTTTTTATTTTTAACCTAGAATTTAAAGGGATAGGAAACCCAAATTTTTTCTTTCATGCAATTTAAGCAATTTTCTAATTTACTCCTATTATCAGATTTTCTTCGTTCTCTTGGTATGCTTTGTTGAATGAGCAGCAATGCACTACTGGTTGCTAACTGAACACATGGGTGAGCCAATGACAATCATTATATATATGCAGCAACCAATCAGCAGCTAGAACCTAGGTTCTTTGCTGCTCCTGAACTTCTCCTCCTAGATAAACCTTTCAGCAAAGGATAACAAGAAAAGGAAGCAAATTAAATAATTGAAGTAAATTGGAAAGTTCTTTAAAATTGTGTTCTCTATCTGAATCATGAAAGAAAATGTTTGGGTTTCATGTCCCTTTAAGCTTCTAGTAGAGTCAGAGGCGATTGTAAGAGAATGGGATGTATAATTATGCGAACACTGTTCCAAATGTTAGCTGAGCAGGTCCATACAATTTACCTAAGGAGTCGCAAGGGGAGATGGACTAATTTTTTTACCTGGATGTTATAACGTTGTTATTCAAACATTAAGTTAAGTGAATTTGGAGGGTATCAGTGCTTGTAACAACTAAACTAAGTTAAATCTAGAAAGCCCTTCTAGCTCCTGCTTTAAGTAAATTCAGTGCCTTGCTGTCTCGGCCGCAGACAGTTTGACTATAACTAAACAGATAAGGAGCATGCAATGTATATTATATTACAAACATACGGCTAGATTATTAGATTTGCGTTATGAGGGGTGCGGTTCTAACTTGCACGTTATTGTCACCGCTCACTTACCTACAGCGCTGGTATTACAGGTTTATACAAACCCGGCGTTAACAGGCAAGAAGTGAGCGTAGAGCAAAATTGTGCTCCATACCGCACTCCAATACCAGCGCTGCTTAAGTCAGCGGTGAGCTGGTTGTACGTGCTTGTGCAAGATTTCCCCATAGACATCAATTGGGAGAGCCGGCTGAAAAAAAGCTTAACACCTGCAATAAAGCAGCGTAAAGCTCCTTAACGCAGCCCCATTGATTCCTATGGGGAAACTAAATGTATGTTTACACCTAACACCCTAACATGAACCCCGAGTCTAAACACCCCTAATCTTACACTTATTAACCCCTAATCTGCCGCCCACGACATCGCCAACACCTACATTATACTTATTAACCCCTAATCTGCCGCTCTGGACATCACCGCCACCTACATTATACTTATTAACCCCTAATCTGCTGCCCCCAACATCGCCGCCACCTATATTATATTTATTAACCCCTAATCTCCCACCCCCAATGTCGCCGCAACCTACCTACACTTATTAACCCCTAATCTGCCGCCCCCAACGTCGCCGCCACTATAATAAACATATTAACCCCTAAACCGCCGCACTCCCGCCTCGCAAACACTAGTTAAATATTATTAACCCCTAATCTTCCGTCCCTAACATCGCCGCCACCTACTTACATTTATTAATCCCTAATCTGCCGCCCCAACGTCGCTGCCACTAAACTAAATTTATTAACCCCTTAACCTAAGTCTAACCCTAACACCCCCTAACTTAAATATAATTAAAATAAATCTAAAGAAAACCTACTATTAATAACTAAATAATTCCTATTTAAAACTAAATACTTTCCTATAAAATAAACCCTAAGCTAGCTACAATATAACTAATAGTTACATTGTATCTAGCTTAGGTTTTATTTTTATTTTACAGGCAAGTTTGTATTTATTTAACGTGGTAGAATAGTTACTAAATAGTTATTAACTATTTACTAGCTACCTAGCTAAAATAAATACAAATTTACCTGTAAAATAAAACCTAACCTGTCTTACACTAACACCTAACCTTACAATATAATTAAATCAATTACCTAAATTAAATACAATTAACTAAATTAAATCCAAATACCTAAATTACAAAACCCCCCCACTAAATTACACAAAATAAAAAACAAATTACAAGATATTTAAACCAATTACCCCTAATCTAATAGGCCTATCAAAATAAAAAAAGCCCCCCAAAATAAAAAAAAACCCTAGCCTAAACTAAACTACCAATAGCCCTTAAAAGGGCCTTTTGCGGGGCATTGCCCCAAAGAAATAAGCTCTTTTACCTGTAAAAAAAATACAAACAACCCTCCCAACAGTAAAACCCACCACCCACACAACCAACCCCCCAAATAAAACCCTAACTAAAAAAACCTAAGCTCCCCATTGCCCTGAAAAGGGCATTTGGATGGGCATTGCCCTTAAAAGGGTATTTAGCTCTATTGCTGCCCAAACCCTAATCTAAAACTAAAACCCACCCAATAAACCCTTAAAAGAAACCTAACACTAACCCCTGAAGATCCACTTACAGTTTTGAAGAGCCGACATCCATCCTCAACGAAGCCGGGAGATGTCCTTAACGAAGCGGCAAGAAGTCCTCAATGAAGCCGGGAGAAGTCTTCATCCAAGTCGGGAGAAGTGGTCCTCCAGACGGGCAGAAGTCTTCATCCAGACGGCATCTTCTATCTTCATCCATCCGGCGTGGAGCGGGTCCATCTTCAAGACATCCGGCGCGGACCATCCTCTTCTTCCGATGAATACCCGACGAATGAAGGTTCCTTTAAGTGACGTCATCCAAAATGGCATCCCTTAGATTCCGATTGGCTGAAAAACTAAATTCATGCTTACATGATAAATTACTTTCTTTTATGATATGACGAGTCCACGGATTTCATCCTTACTTGTGGGATATTAACCTCCTGCTAACAGGAAGTGGCAAAGAGCACCACAGCAGAGCTGTATATATAGCCCCTCCCCTTCCCTTCCACCCTCAGTCATTCGGCTGAAGGTATAGGAAGAGAAAAAGGAAAGGCTAAAAGGTGCAAAGGTGACTGAAGTTTACAAAAAATATAAAGAAAAACTGTCTTAAAAAGAACAGGGTGGGCCATGGACTCGTCATATCGTAAAAGAAAGTAATTTATCAGGTAAGCATAAATTTAGTTTCTTACAAAGATATGACGAGTCCACGGATTTCATCCTTACTTGTGGGAAACCAATACCAAAGCAATAGGACACGGATGAAAGGGAGGGACAAGACAGAAACCTAAACGGAAGGCACCACTGCTTGAAGAACCTTTCTCCCAAAAATAGCCTCAGAAGAAGCAAAAGTATCAAATTTGTAAAAATTGGAAAAAGTATGAAGGGACGACCAAGTCGCAGCCTTACAAATCTGTTCAACAGATGCATCGCTTCTAAAAGCCCATGTGGAAGCCACAGCCCTAGTAGAATGAGCCGTAATTCTTTCAGGAGGCTGCTGTCCAGTAGTCTCATATGCCAGGCGGATGATACTTCTCAGCCAAAAAGAAAGAGAGGTAGCCGTAGCTTTCTGACCCCTACACTTTTCAGAATAAACAATGAATAAAGAAGAAGATTGACGGAAATCCTTAGTTGCCTGGAAGTAAAACTTTAAGGCACGGACCACATCCAAATTAAGCAAAATACGCTCCTTCTTAGAAGAAGGGTTAGGACATAAGGAAGGAACAACAATTTCCTGATTAATATTCTTATTTGAAACAACCTAAAAACAGAACTTTCCAGGATAACAATTTGATATCCATGGAATGCATGGGTTCAAACAGAACCCCTTGAAGAACTCGAAGAACTAAATTCAAACTCCAGGGAGGAGTAATGGGTCTAAATACAGGCTTAATTCTAGATAAAGCCTGACAAAAAGACTGAACATCTGGTACATTTGCCAAACGTTTGTGAAACAGAATTGACAAAGCTGAAATTTGTCCCCTTAAGGAACTTGCTGATAACCCTTTCTCCAATCCTTCTTGGAGAAAAGACAGAATCCTAGGAATCCCAACTTTACTCTTGGAGTAACTCTTGGATTCACACCAATAAAGATATTTACACCATATCTTATGATAGATTTTTCTAGTGACATGCTTACTAGCCTATATCAAAGTATTGATGACCGAATCAGAGAATACTTGCTTCGATAAAATCAAGCGTTCAATCTCCTGTAGAGAAATTAGATTTGGATGTTGGAAAGGACCTTAAATGAGAAGTTTCCACAGTGGCAGAGAGGACATGTCCACTAGATCCACATACCAAATCCTGCATGGCCACGTAGGCGCTATCAGGATCACTGAAGCTCTCTCCTGTTAGATTAGAGCAATCACACGTGGGAGGAGAGGAAACGGCGGAAACACATAAGCTAGGCTGAACAACCAAGGCACTGCCAAGGCATCTATCAGTTCGGCCTGAGGATCCCTTGACCGGGATCCGTATTGTGGAAGCTTGGCATTTTGTCGGATTGCCATCAAATCCAATCCCGGTCTGCCCCATCTGAGAATCAATGAGGCAATACCTCCAGGTGAAGTTCCCACTCCCCCGGATGAAAAGTCTGCCGACTTAGAAAATCTGCTTCCCAGTTCTCTACTCCTGGGATGTAGATTGCTGACAGATGACAAGAGTGGGCCTTCGCCCAACTGATTATCTTGGATACCTCTATCATCGCTAAGAAACTCCTTATTCCCCCCTGATGATTGATAAATGCCACAGTCATGATGTTGTCCGACTGGAATCTGATGAATTTGGCCGAAGCCAACTGAGGCCACGCCTGAAGCATATTGAATATTGCTCTCAGTTCCAATATTGATTGGAAGTAGAGACTCCACTTGAGTCCAAATACCCTGAGCCTTCAGGGAGTTCCAAACTGCACCCCAGCCCAGAAGGCTGGCATCTGTTGTCACTATCACCCACGAGGGTCTGCGGAAACAAGTCCCTTGGGACAGAAGATCCGACGACAACCATCAAAGAAGAGAGTTTCTGGTCTCTTGATCCAGATTTATCTGAGGACATAAATCTGCATAATCCCCATTCCAAGCATGCACAGTTGCTGTGATCTGAGATGAAAGCGAGCAAACGGAATGATGTCCATTGCCGTAACCATAAATGCAATTACCTCCATACACTGAGCCACTGACGGCCAAGGAATGGACTGAAGTGCTCTGCAAGTAATAAGAATCTTTGATTTTCTGACCTCCGTCAGAAAAATTTTCATGGCTACCGAGTCTATCAGAGTTCCCAAGAAAGGAACCCTTGTCTATGGGACAAGTGAACTCTTCTCTATGTTCACCTTCCAGCCGTGGGTTCTCAGAAAAGACAACACTATGTCCATGTGAGAGTTTGTCAGATGATATGTTGACGCCTGAATCAGAATATCGTCCAGATAAGGCGCCACCACTATTCCTCGCAGTCTGAGAACCACCAAAAGAGACCCTAGAACCTTTGTGAAGATTCTGGGTGCTGTAGCCAACCCGAAAGGAGGAGCCACAAACTGATAATGTTTGTCCAAGAAGGCAAACCTTAGAAACCGATGATGATCCTTGTGGATTGGAATATGAAGGTAAGCATCCTTTAAATCCATGGTAGTCATATATTGACCCTCCTGGATCATTGGTAAGATTGTTCGTATAGTCTCCATCTGGAATGATGGGACTCTGAGAAACTTGTTTAGACACTTGAGATCTAAAATGGGTCTGAAAGTTCCCTCTTTTTTGGGAACCACAGATAGGTTTTAGTAAAACCCCTGTCCCTGTTCCAATTTTGGAACTGGACAAATTACTCCCATAGTAGAAAGGTCTTTTACACAGCGTAAGAATGCCTCTCTTTTTATCTGGTTTGCAGATAACTTTGAAAGATGAAATCTCCCTCTTGGGAGAAAGTCCTTGAATTCCAATTGATAACCGTGGGTCACTATTTCTAGTGCCCAGGGATCCTGAACATCTCTTGCCCAAGCCTGAGCAGAGAAAGAGAGTCTGCCCCCTACTAGATCCAGTCCCGGATCGGGGGCCGCCCCTTCATGCTATCTTAGGAGCAGCAGCTGGCTTTTTGGATTGTTTACCCTTATTCCAGTTATGATTAGGTCTCTAGACTGACTTAGATTGGGTAAAATTCCCTTCCTGCTTTGAGGAAGAAGAAGAAGCGGGGGGTCCTCCTTTAAAGTTTCGAAAGGAACAAAAATTATTCTGTTTACCCCTCATTTTAACCAATTTATCCTGAGGTAGGGCATGGCCTTTACCTCCTATAATATCAGAAATGATTTCCTTCAATTCTGGCCCGAAAAGGGTCTTACCTTTAAAGGGAATAGCTAAAAGCTTATGTTTTGATGACACATCAGCAGACCAAGAGTTGAACCACAAGGCCATACGTGCTAAAATAGCAAATCCTGCATTTATTGCCGCTAATTTTAGCAATTTGAAAAGCGGCATCAGTAATAAAAGAATTAGCTAGCTTGAGAGCCTTAATTCTATCTAAGATGTCATCTAATGGAATCTCAACCTTAAGAGACTCTTCTAGAGCCTCAAAACAAAAAAGCTGCTGCAGTAGTTACTGGAACAATGCAAGCCGTAGGTTGTAAAAGAAACCCCTGATTGACAAATAATCTCTTTAGAAGACCCTCTAATTTCTTATCTATAGGGTCTTTGAAAGCACAACTATCCTCAATGGGTATAGTAGTACGCTTAGTTAGGGTAGATATAGCTCCCTTTACCTTAGGGACCGTTTGCCATGAGTCCCGAATGGTATCTGATATGGGAAACATTTTCTTAAAATTAGGAGGGGGAGAAAACGGTATACCTGGTCTTTCCCATTCCTTTCTAACAATTTCCGAAATTCTCTTAGAAACCGGAAAACCATCAGAGTAAGTAGGTACTTCCAAATATTTATCCATTTTACACAATTTCTCTGGAGGAATCACAATAGGGTCACAATCATCCAGAATTGCTAAAACCTCCCTAAGTAACAGGCGGAGGTGTCCAAGCTTAAATTTAAATGACATAGCATCCGAATCTGTCTGAGGCAAAACATCCCTAAATCAGAAATTTCACCCTCAGACAGTAATTCCCTGATCCCCAACTCAGAGCACTGTGAGGGAACATCGGAAATAGCTAATAAAGCATCAGAGGATTCAGTATTTACATTAATACTTAATCTACTGCATTTACCCTGCAACACTGGTAATTTAGACAATACCTCTGTAAGGGTAGTCGACATAACTGCAGCCATCTCCTGCAGAGTAAAGGAATTAGACGCACTAGAATTACTAGGCGTCGCTTGTGTGGGCATTAAAGGTTGTGACACTTGGGGATAATTGGATGGCATATCCTGATTCTCTTCAGACTGAGAACCATCCTTAGGCACACTTATTTTTTTTTAAACATGCTTTTTACATTGTAAAGCCCTTTCAGTACAAAAGTTACACAATGTTAAAGGGGGTTGCACAATAGCTTCTAAACACATAGAACAATGAGAAACCTCAATGTCAGACATGTTGAACAGACTAGTAATACCACAAAAGTTGTTTAAACACTTATTTATAGCATAAAATAAACATTAGAAAAAACGTGTACTGTGCCTTTAAGAAAAGAAAAAGTGAACAATTTTTCCAAAATGCCCAAAAAACGTTAAATTATTCCCAAATTTAACTTAAATATTGTTGGTTAATCCAAAAATTACTGCACCCAGAAGCAAAGGCAGAAATAAGGCTTTAGAAGTACTTATATCAACATCTAGTCAAAAGATAGATACAAAATACCCTCTAAACCTCGCCACAGCTCTGCTGTGGCACCTACCTGCCCCCAGAGTACTTTGAATCAAGTTTCCAACCCTTCAGACCAGCTACACAGTCCAGGAGCCACCGAGTTACTGTTTGCTGCTGCTAAGTCTGAAGGAAATACGCCCAAATAGGCTCTGCCCCTTAAGGTCAAAAGTTAGAGTAGGCCCAAACAACACCGCATGGGAATGCAGTTTTGCACTAAAGTAGAAATACACACACACAATACAACCCTTAAGCATAAAACCAATACGTTTTTAAGTGCCAAAAATAAAAAAACATAAAACATCGTTTTTTACATTGTCTCCAATGTCACATAATGCCCAAATATCAACTAATGATAAATATAATATAGTAACTCCAGTAACACCCCTCTTATTAAAATAGGTTTTACTGCTTACCCCATCCCCATACAGGGAAATAATGCCAGCCAGTTCTGATACACCAAGTCTCCTCAGATAAAAAGGCTGCACATACCTTAATGCTGCTTGTAGCATGAAACCGGTCTCCACACTGAAGATGTCTCATGGTTACCTTCAGAAGTCTTGTGGGAACCAGCGTGGATCTTAGTTACAAATGCTAAGATCATCAAACCTCAGGGCAGAAATCTTCTTCCATATCCCCCTGAGGAAAATAGTACGCACCGGTACCATTTAAAATAAAAAAACTTCTTGATTGAAGAAACTAAAACTAACACCTCACTTTACCATGTCTTCCTAGTCTCTCCCTGTATTCTTTCCAAGAGATGACGTTAATTATTCATTTTTAATTTTTAATTTTCCCTTTACTTTAAATTTAAATTTAATCATCCGTGCCTCTTATGAGTCATCCTACCGTTTGGCGATATCTAACTAAATAATTAAATAATCATTTATATATATATTTATATTATTATTATTTTTGTTTAGTAGTGATGGTCTGTGGGATGTTGTTACATCCTGAACACTTGTCCCACCCACTACCAGGGTTCCAGGGTATCCAGATGTGCATAGATATTGTTCACGAATTGGTAATAAGCTTCCAGTGGTTTAACTGTTTGATTCTCTTTATACAGGAGATCCTGCTGAACACTGAAGTTTACGCTCCTTGGAAAAATGCACTTATCGTCTACATTTGTTCATACATTTTGTCTGTATACCCAACATGTAACCTACTCATTTGTTTGTTTATTTATTTATATACTTATAGTCGAGAATGATTCACCTTTACCTGCCAATCAGTTTTTGTTGGCAGGGGTTAATATGAGGTCAGTAGAGGTGAACGTGTTTCTGTTCACATTCATCCATTTATTAATCTACTTATTCCTTAAAAACCTTTTTGCTGAGTCTGTTATTATTATATTATATATTTATTTCCAGCACTATTCCTCAATGTGTTCCCTTCATTAGATTATATTACATTGTTTCTTGTATGCATATTAATGTAGCAGCACTTACCTGCTAGCTTGTATTGTATTGCAACGTTTTTCTCTACTTGTCAGAAAGGGGCTGGTACTACACCATCAATCTATTGGTCAGGATAAGGAGAAGGGCGTGTACCCGCTGACCAATGAGAAGCTGGGCTGAGGGTTTTAATAGTGCACATGTACTATTTTAGATTAGGTAATGAGTAAGGATATACGCTGAAACGCGTTTACCAGATATTTTTTCAGTCCCAGCCATTTGTATGGTAATCCGTGTTTAACCCGGGGTGTTTATCCCCTCCACCACATTCATTTGTGAACCGTTGTTAATTGTATTTGTGTCTATTTTCATGCCGCGCTACGGCGCATGGTTTCAATAAAACCTTTTTATTTTTCCGTTTTTCTATCCAAGAGGGCAGCTCTAGATGAGTTGCTATCCAGGGACACGGCTCGATCACTTAAATTAATAGACACACAATATTTTATATATGCCAATAAGCCCGATAAGATGCTTGCACATAAATTAAAAGATTTAACGAGACTAACAACAGTTCCCCAAATCCAAAAACCTGATGGATCCACCTCCAACCACCCGCAAATAATTGCAGACACATTTGCAACATATTATCAATCTCTGTATGCCCTACCCCGGACCTCAAACAGCGATAGCTGTACAACCAACACTCAAAAATTTCTGCAGAGCTGTAGTCTGGCTAAACTGGACATAGGTCAGACTGACAATTAAAAACTTAAAATCTAACAAGGCACCTGGTCCGGATGGTTATACAAGTATTTTCTATAAATTGTTTCTAGATTAAATAGGTCCCTCCCTAGTTAACACTTATAATCATATGCTGGGGGTGGAGATGTCCCTAGAGAATTCTTAATGGCTCGAACATCAGTTATCCCAAAACCAGGGAAAAGCAAACAACACTGTAAAAACTATAGACCAATATCATTGATCAATCAGGATGTTAAGATCTTTTCTAAAATATTGGCCACTAGGCTTAACAAACTAATGCCTAAACTTGTGCATCCGGATCAATTGGGCTTTATTCTGAATAGGGAAGCCCCAGATAATGTCAGGAAAATATTAGACTTTGCTAGTGTGGACAAGGTGCCTTCTCTGTTCCTGTCTCTCGACGCAGAGAAGGCATTTGACCGTATATATTGGGATTATTTGGATGTGGTGTTGGTTAATATGGGTATAACAGGCAAATTTAGGACTGCAGTTTTGTCTATATATTCACATCCCTCTGCCTATGTTAGAATAGCCGGATACAAATCGAAACCTATAAATATTTCTAATGGGATTAGGCAGGGGTGCCCTCTCTCTCCACTGCTCTTTGCACTTTGCATTGAACCCCTTGCAGCCCATATTCGGCAAAATATTGATATAGCAGGGATATCTGTGAATTCTAAAGAATATAAGATAAGTCTGTTTGCGGATGATATCATCCTTTCAATCACTAAGCCTTTATTGTCCCTCCCCCTAATTTACTCTACTATTGCCCAGTTTGCTATAATCTCAGGATATAAAATTAATAACGACAAATGTGAAGCTATCAGTGTGCATCTACCACCACATACTAAAAAACTGGTAGAGATCAATTTTTCCTTTTCCTGGGCAGAAAAAGGTATGCGATATCTGGGAGTATCTCTTTCAGGTAGAGTAGATTCCCTGTATCAAAACAACTATCAACCTATTTTTTTTTCCCAAATAAGAAACCTACTGCAGAAATGGGGAAAAATGAAACTTTCAATATATGGTCAAATAATTGGAGTCAAAATGTTGATACTCCCAAAATTACTATATTTGTTTAGATCCCTCCCAGCCTCGGTCACTGTCCAAGTACTTAATAAACTCCAAAAAGCCGTTATATAATTTATGTGGCAGGGAAGGCGATCCAGAACTAATAGATGCACTTTGTGTAGGGGTAGAGGTGGAGGAGGCATGGTATTACCAGATCTTCTAATTTACTATTATGCAGCATGGTTAGCCCAAACATCTTTATGGCATAACAAAACAGATAGCATTCAATGGGTCCAGCTAGAATCTGATATGGTTATGATTGACCCAATTTATAAATTACTTTGGTCTAGCAGGCCTTCCAGGCCTTCAAACTGGAAGACTTTTTTTTTTATCTATCTTGCACACTGTCTCACTATGGGATTCCCTGACCATGAAGTTCAAACTACTTTCAGAGAAATCCAGAGCAACCCCACTAGTGACTTTCTCCTCGACCCCAGATTCGGGGCTCCAGACTAAATGGGCAAATAAGGGACTATATAGCATTGCAGACACATTGCGTAACCAATCCTTCATGGATTTTAAGACATATGTTGACCTTGGCGACCAGGACGGACCCAGTTGGTTTCATTATTTGCAGCTTAGGGCAAGAGTGGTTGAAGTTATAGGTAATTCCAGCAGGGAAGGCTCTACCTATCTAGAACATCTTTGTTTAGCCACCCACATATTAAAAGGAACTATTTCTAGATTATATTCCATATTTAATAACCCATTAGCATCACCTAAACTTCCCTTTATGCTTTAATTTTTCTTGGTCACTCGAGAAATGGAACACCATCCTTCACAGGGGCACCTCATTCTCCATTTTTGCACATTTAAAAGAAAGTTATATGAAGGTTGCATTTAGGTGGTACTTCCACCCTTCCAGATTACATGGTCCAGACTCGGGAGGGGGGGGATTGTTTAAGAGGCTGTGGTCAGAAAAGGACTTACCCTCATATGTGGTGGCATTGTCTTCATGTTTCCAACATTTGGTAACAAACCTCAGAATTACTGAGTTCCATTTTTGACACTCCTATAAAATTAATGCCCACACAGGCCCTTCTTCATGAACTCCTGCCTGGGTTGGGCAAATCAAGAAATAAAATTTTGTTCTTTATCTCAACATTAGTCAGATTAACTATAGCTCAATACTGGAAGTCAATAGTCCCAACCTTTCAGATTATTTTGAACAAAATAACCTACTACTACCAAATGAGCAGTAATGCTGCCGACCTTTTAGACACTAAAGAACGGTTCATCTCCATATGGGAACCGTGGATTATGTACTCAGAGCCTAGCACTAGAAGGCAATAAAGCACAAATACATTTTACCACATTGGTTTGCCTGTGCTACGTATTAGTTACTATGGGTTAGATAAGATTGTTGCTACCATACTGGAAGCACTGCTCAAAAGCTGATGCTAAAGCTGTATTCATAAGGTTTTGGTATCATGGATGTTCATCATAGTTGTAGAATTGAAGGTTTGATTAGTGGAAACCCCCTTTGGGTCGGGACAACAGTTATGTGAAGGAGGCACTTTACTCTCTGACCTGGAGTGCATATTGTGATGACTATTTTTCCTTCCATATGCCCTTGGCTGTTATCTATGCCTGTGACCTGTACCTGTAAGATTCATTTACTGTTATATTACTGTTGTGATGTATACTTGAGGAACAAAATAATAAAAATATTTTTCCATTAAAAATAGAGTTTTGGTGTCAGGGCTACGGTGAGTCTAAAAGGGCATAACAGATAGAGTGAAACATGTGAACACATACAATATTGTCATAGGAATAAGGTACAGGCAAAGAGGAAATAAGGTGGTACAAGCTGCTTCTGACTATGGCATTTAAACACCTGAGTTTTATGTTATACCAAGTTATGCATAGATATGAATCTAAGAGGCTAAAATAGGCATATACTCAAATGTAGATATTCAAGAGACCTATCCCACTAAATAGGTACAATATAGTAAGCGCGGGAGAAACTACTACAAACCATCATAAGTACTGGTAATGCCAGTTTTAGGGATCAAATAATAAGCCAGCTGATTATATAGGTAGTGGACAATATAAGTTTTTAACATTTTGAGCATAAAATAATAGTGTCTAGCAATTGGATTGAGGTGAATGCAGTAACTGCAGTGTCCGTATCTTAAGCTGGTGGGGAGTTTCCATTATCTAACAGTTAATGTTGTCATGCAGGAGTCCCAAAAGATTTCCATAAGTTACTCACATATGAATAAAATATCTAATTGAACTGCTTAACCCACTCCATTTCTCTGGAATGTCTGTGAGGTAGAAACTCTTCTCCTGAGTTGGGGGTTCCCGGAGACTTTAGGCTCTATTCGCTCAGGTGCCAAATCTAGGGTCTCTGTTATCATAGAATTTCTGACAGTCTGCGTCTCCAGTCCGATAATGGGGGACAGAGGATTCCTGATGTGCAAGTGTCTCACCATCTCCGATTTCCATGAAGGCGGTAAGGATTTGGTTTGTTTTCCTTTTTTGTGGTAGTCAGACATCGCTGCGCTCCTCATGTGTGGCAAGCTGCTGAACAGTGAGCGGCTCTGGTAGAAATAGTGCGGTCACAAATTTGTTCAGGTAGGTCGGGGTATTAACCTCTTGTGTTGTGATCAATGTAGAGCTTTGCTTTGAAGAGGCCCCTGGCACCGCACCAACTAGCGATCCATTACCGATGTCGATCAAGTTTATTGTCTCAGTTCTCTGTAGGGACCTTGGGGAGATCGACAACTGTAGGATCCTGTTGAGCTCTTGCTCCAACTCCTCAAAGTGTCTACGGGTGAGAGACTGCAACTCCCTTTCCCATAAATTGATAGCGGCCATTACAGGTTCCATAGCGGGTCTCTGTCTAGCAGACATCTACCGCATTCTGACTGGTTTTGCGTGGGTGCCAAAGCTGTATAAGAAAGACTGCTGCTGCTCCAGTTATTTCAGTTATGACTTCCCTCAGATTACAGCTCAGGTCGGCTGTTATACCCAGATGAACCGGGCGGGGTTAGGTGAAGGCCTTAGACACACATGCGTCACCACTGCAGGCCTACTGTTCCAGTACCTTAGCACAAGAGTATAAGGCTTCTTAATAGATCAATTTTCTCAGAATCTTACATTTCAGATCTTACAAAAATTAAACATGGATGTAAAGTATGTGCACTGATAAGCAGCAGATTCATCAGTGAGCCCTCAGAGCACTAAAGTAAGTCAGCCATCTTGGTCGCTGCCCGGAAGCATCCCCCCATAATTAATTTTATTGAGGTACAGACAGAAGGTAGATCAGTACAGAAATAATACTGCCAATACAGGTACAAACAATGCAGTTTATTCCAATTATTCAGCTTAGAAACCGTATTTACATTTAGAAATGAAATATATTATAAGCATAAGTTTCCTCCTATATAAAATAAAGGCCACTCTTGGACCTAAGGAACAATTTAACAACTCAAGAAAGTGGAGCTCTAGAAGCAGGACTCAGAGTCATTTATGGAACCCCTAGATATAAGACAAAAACAAGAATTAAAATCTGCATGCTATAAAATATGAATAAAGTTAAATTTGCAGGTGGACATAATACAAAGTCAATAACTTGGGTGGAATGAATCTATGGAATGATAACTGTTAGGAGAGTGTGTATAATATATATGAGTGGATATAGCAGGTAGGCTGAGGGGTACTAATGGTTACTGTAGAACTGAGCAACATCTGCAGCAGATCATTCCAGTCGATATGTATAGAAACTTAAGAGCATCATAAAATTGGACTACAGTTTGCTATGTTATCTTACTTGTGCTCAGACCAGCAATTCCCCAAGAGCCTCTGATTATGCTGCCATTCATGGCTGTTGCCCGGACACACCCTTATGTTGTTTTCTGATAGCTACAACAGTCTCTAATATTGTAAAAAGGGAGATTTCCAAAACTCAAAAGCCAAACTATAAAAAGAATACAAATAAGACCAACTTATCTGCAGGAAGATCATCTCAATATATTAATAGTTTCCCAACTGTATCCAAACCTGCTACACCTTTAGTGTACTCTTCCACCTCCATTTATTTATTTAAAAGACCCCTTTTTTCCCCCTTGTTTACCTCTCTCCTTGCACTGTGTAGGCATATAAAGAAGGCACTAGCAAATTGCAGCTTTGAGTTTAAGGTTGTTATAGTAATGAATGTAGGGGCACAGCCCACCTGTAGAACCAACACTGATAGGAAAAAAGTGCTCTTTAGAAGGGGCTGCTCAGATCTATAGACCCTTCAGTAGAATATTAGCCTTTCTGCTATAAGCATAGCTACCAGGGGTGAAGGGGTAGAATATTTTCTGAAGTTCCACAGCTCCAGGGGGCTTGGTCTGTACCTGGATATTAGATATGTGCAAAATAATTATTTTGGATTAATAATTTTTTAATGAAAAAAATGAATTCTTTATTTTCATCCCATATTTGTTAATGGGTTAATTTAGAATTCATTTCAATAACAAAATTCTATTTGTCCACTGTTTCCTAGTCTTTAGGGCAGCAGATGAGCAGCTGCCCAGCAGCTTAAAATTAAATAAAGTTAAATAAATGAAAGTAGTAACTGGTGCTACTTCTACAAGCCAGGGGTCAAGATTGGTCAAGAACAAAAATGAAGCTTTCATACTTATATGATGACACGAGAATCAATCAACAGGAAATTGCCAAATCCTTATTGAATAGTGTAATAGTGTTTTGAAGCCTTTCTGCTTGCAAAAAAAGATTTTCCTACCTGCAGAGAAGCCTTTCATGCCTCTACAGTAACGATTTTAACTGTACAAAAAAATCAACCAGTCTTTTTCTCATGTGCATTTTTTTTCCCCGTTAAGGGGCCATTTGTTTATCATTTTTGGAGAAATACAACAAATATGGAAACATTTTGTCATTTTTAAATTCTTCTGAAAACGTAATGCAAATGTACTCTGGTATACTTTATAAAGCCTTCTGTGATCACTGAATCATATCAAACCTGCTTTACATTAAAATCAGAAATGCTAGATATTGTTTTGCTTCCAGAAGTTGTAGGTGCCAAAGAGGAGAGGTTTCATTTATTTTATTTTAGTAACTTATAGTCCCTGATCCAGGTCCACAGGTTAAGTAAGTGTATGTTTATGTAGTTTTGTATGTAAGCCCTTTGGAGCAGGGCCCTATACCTCCGTTATTACATTGTTTTGTTAATTTTATGTATCTGTTTTTCTTTACCATGAATCAATGTAATTTTATACCCCTACTTATGCATCAATGGCTAAGGAAAATATGAATGCCAATGCTTTACAAATAAATAATTACAATAATATGTACAGGGAGTGCAGAATTATTAGGCAAATGAGTATTTTGACCACATCATCCTCTTTATGCATGTTGTCTTACTCCAAGCTGTATAGGCTCGAAAGCCTACTACCAATTAAGCATATTAGGTGATGTGCATCTCTGTAATGAGAAGGGGTGTGGTCTAATGACATCAACACCCTATATCAGGTGTGCATAATTATTAGGCAACTTCCTTTCCTTTGGCAAAATGGGTCAAAAGAAGGACTTGACAGGCTCAGAAAAGTCAAAAATAGTGAGATATCTTGCAGAGGGATGCAGCACTCTTAAAATTGCAAAGCTTCTGAAGCGTGATCATCGAACAATCAAGCGTTTCATTCAAAATAGTCAACAGGGTCGCAAGAAGCGTGTGGAAAAACCAAGGCGCAAAATAACTGCCCATGAACTGAGAAAAGTAAAGCGTGCAGCTGCCAAGATGCCACTTGCCACCAGTTTGGCCATATTTCAGAGCTGCAACATCACTGGAGTGCCCAAAAGCACAAGGTGTGCAATACTCAGAGACATGGCCAAGGTAAGAAAGGCTGAAAGACGACCACCACTGAACAAGACACACAAGCTGAAACGTCAAGACTGGGCCAAGAAATATCTCAAGACTGATTTTTCTAAGGTTTTATGGACTGATGAAATGAGAGTGAGTCTTGATGGGCCAGATGGATGGGCCCGTGGCTGGATTGGTAAAGGGCAGAGAGCTCCAGTCCGACTCAGACGCCAGCAAGGTGGAGGTGGAGTACTGGTTTGGGCTGGTATCATCAAAGATGAGCTTGTGGGGCCTTTTCGGGTTGAGGATGGAGTCAAGCTCAACTCCCAGTCCTACTGCCAGTTTCTGGAAGACACCTTCTTCAAGCAGTGGTACAGGAAGAAGTCTGCATCCTTCAAGAAAAACATGATTTTCATGCAGGACAATGCTCCATCACACGCGTCCAAGTACTCCACAGCGTGGCTGGCAAGAAAGGGTATAAAAGAAGAAAATCTAATGACACGGCCTCCTTGTTCACCTGATCTGAACCCCATTGAGAACCTGTGGTCCATCATCAAAGGTGAGATTTACAAAGAGGGTAAACAGTACACCTCTCTGAACAGTGTCTGGGAGGTTGTGGTTGCTGCTGCACGCAATGTTGATGGTGAACAGATCAAAACACTGACAGAATCCATGGATGGCAGGCTTTTGAGTGTCCTTGCAAAGAAAGGTGGCTATATTGGTCACTGATTTGTTTTTGTTTTGTTTTTGAATGTCAGAAATGTATATTTGTGAATGTTGAGATGTTATATTGGTTTCACTGGTAAAAATAAATAATTGAAATGGGTATATATTTGGTTTTTTTAAGTTGCCTAATAATTATGCACAGTAATAGTCACCTGCACTCACAGATATCCCCCTAAAATAGCTATAACTAAAAACAAACTAAAAACTACTTCCAAAACTATTCAGCTTTGATATTAATGAGTTTTTTGGGTTCATTGAGAACATGGTTGTTGTTCAATAATAAAATTAATCCTCAAAAATACAACTTGCCTAATAATTCTGCACTCCCTGTATATACTTGTAACCAGTGGCATCTCCAGAAAATACACCGCGGGGGACACTCTGGTGGCACACAGGTTTTTTTGGGAAGAACCACAATGATAGGGACGTAACCAAGTGTGTAATGATGGGGCTTTACATGCCATGGGCCGAGTGGAGCTGGGGGGAGTCTGGGAAGAGTGGTAGTGGACAAGCAGCTGGGGATCACAGTTGGTGAGGCACATGGGGGGGCAGCCTTTATGCTGGGGTTAGTTCCCCCCCTTGCTCCCCCTGGTAATGCCACTGCTTGTAATGTATTGAGAAGCAAGGATGTTACAATTAAATTTTATATTGTGAATCATGTGATTTAATTTCCCCCATTGTCATACAAAAACCCTCTAGATTAGAATTCATCAAGTAGGCTGAGGGTGACTGCTTGTATCCAACATGAAAAACGCCTTAGCAGGGCACAAATAAAGCTCACTTGCCAGATTAGATCCATGATTCTTTATGGCTAATGTATCCTTTAGGGTTGGCAACCACTGCTAGTAGTTTTAGATTTTTTCATTCTAATTTATGTTAATTACAAGCTCTATTATTTATTTCCCAGAAATGTGGCAACCCTAGTCCTTGCCTGTGGATGCATCTTTAATAATGAGATAGATATTTAGATACACAAGATGATCCTCATAAAAAAGGTAATTCATCTAATTTCTGTGACCAAATAATTTTGCATGTATAATATTAGGAAAGTAGGAAAGTTTGACTGTGGAGTCTCCATTCTCACAAGTTCCTGTGTTATTCTATGGAATCTATTTAATAAAGATTAATAGATGTGTGGGAATATTAAGAACACTACTGAAAGGATGCACATATTGTACCTCTTAGATTATATATAATATGAAATGAGTGTAAAGAACTGTAGTGTAAAAAAACTTAACAAATGTAATGCAAATAACTAAAAAATAAATAACATACAGCTAGATTCCGAGTTTTGAGCGCTATAGAGAAATTAACGAACGCAACAAAAGTTACGTTATTTAATTTTCTTTAGCGCTGCTATTACAAGTTCTCAAACATATGCCTTTTGCATACAATATGGTTGCGTCGAGCTCCATACCGCACACAATCAGAGCGCTGCTGAGACGTGCTCGTGCACAATTTCCCTATAGACATCAATGGGGAGAGCCAGCAAAAAAAAAAAAATAACACCTGCGATCGCGGAAACAAAAGTTCCGTAACACAGACCCATTGATGTCTATGGGGAAATTAAAATACTGTTTAAACCTAACACCCTAACATAAACCCTACTTCTAAACACCCCTTAATCTGCTGCCCCTGACATAACTGACACCTGCCTTTTATTAACCCCTAATCTGCCGCTCCCAATATCGCCGCTACCTAAATAAAATGATTAACTCCCGATATCGCCGCCACTATACTACATTTACTAACCCCTAAACCGCCAGCCCCCCACATCACAACAAGCTAAATTAAACTATATTAACCCCTAAGCCTAACCCTAATGTAACCCTGACCCTAACGTAACCCTAACCCTAACACCCCCTAACTTTAACATAATACAAACATAGCTAAATTAAATTTAAACTTATTAACTAAATAAACCTATTAACCCCTAAACCACCAGCCCCCCCCCCACATCGCAACAAGCTAAATTTAACTATATTAACCCCTGAACCTAACCCTAACCCTAACGTAACCCTAACCCTAACACCCCCTAACTTTAACATAATACAAATATAGCTAAATTAAATTTACACTTATTAACTAAATAAACCTGTTAACCCCTAAACCGCCAGCCCCCCCCACATCGCAACAAGCTAAATTAAACTACATTAATCCCTAAATCTAACCCTAAACCTAACCCCCCCAACTTTAACATAATTAAATTAGATCTTAATAAAATTTACAATTATTAACTAAATAATTCCTATTTAAAACTAAATACATACTTGTACATACCTGTGAAATAAAACCTTAGCTAGCTACAATATAACTAATAGTTACTGTACAGTATAGCTAGCTTAGGTTTTATTTTTATTTCACAGGTAAATTTGTATTTATTTTAACTAGGTAGACTAGTTAGCAAATAGTTATTAACTATTTACTAACTACTTAATTAAAATAAATATAAACTTACCTGTGAAATAAAACCTAGCCTGTCTTACACTAAAACATAACATTACCAAAAATAAAAAACCTATCATTACAAAAAATAAAAAACCTATAATTACAAAAAATAAAAAACAAAATTATCAACAAAAAAAAAAGATTAATCCTATTCTAATACCCTTAAAAAAACACCCCAAAATAAAATAGAATAAACTACCAAGGGCCCTTAAAAGGACCTTTTGGGGGCCCTTAAAAGGGCCTTTTTAGGGCATTGCCTTGAGATAACCAGCTCTTTTACTTTAAAAAGAATACAAACATCCCCTAACACTATACAAACCCCCACCCCCCAAACTACCAAGGGCCCTTAAAAGGGCCTTTTGGGAGGCCCTTAAAAGGGCCTTTTGTAGGGCATTGCCCTGAGATAAACAGCTCTTTTACTTAAAAATATACATTACACAAAATAACAAACAAATTATCAAAAATAAAAAAGAATTACACCTAATCTAATAGCCCTAACAAAATAAAAAAGCCCACCCAAAATAAATAAAACCTAGCCTATAATAAACTACCAATGGCCCTTAAAAGGGCCTTTTGTGGGGCATTGCCCCAAAGATATCAGCTCTTTTACTTGTAAAAAAAATACAAACACCCCCCATCAGTAAAACCCACCAACCCCCCCAAATAAAAACCCTAACTCTAAAATAACCTAAGCTAAACATTACCCTGAAAAGGGCATTTGTATGGGCATTGCCGTTAAAAGGGCATTTAGCTCTTTTACTGCCCAGACCCTTAACTAAAAAAAAAACACACACAAAAAACCCTTAAAAAAACCTAACACTAACCCCAAGACGATCCACTTACAGTTGTTGAAGTCCCGCTTGAAGGATCCATCCAGCCGGCGAAGTCCTCATCCATGCGGCAAGAAGTCTTCATCCAGGCAGCCTCTTCTATCTTCATCCAGCTGGCGAAGTCCTCATCCATGCGACAAAAAGTCTTCATCCAGGCGGCCTCTTCGATCTTCATCCAGCCGGCGCGGAGCGGGTCCATCCTTAAGACAACCAACATGGAGTTCGAATTAGCCAATAGAATGAGAGCTGCTTAAATCCTATTAACTGATTTGAAAAGCCAATAGTATTTTAGCAGCCCTAATTCCTATTGGCTGATTACAATTTTTGTGTGGGTTTTTATTTTAGTTTAGGGTCTGGGCAGTAAAAGAGCTAAATGCCCTTTTAAGGGCTATAAAAAATAGATAAAGGTGAGAGTAGATAATATTGCTAAATGTATTATGCTGGTGCCACCCTTAAAAAATATATGCATTTGAATCTATATAGAGAGACTGAAATTTAGAGCATATATGAATACTCTGAAAAAACAAGGGTAAAATATAGGCACACAGACAACTAAATATGAAAAAAGTCCAATTCATTTATTAGGTTTCCCATATCACGTAAGTGAAACATTATTTGAGCTTAGCCACACCATATAAAGTGAACAATATATACAATATGAAAAAACACCACAATGTGTATGGTAAAATGCAAAAGATGGGACATGAACTAACTAAAGCATACGTATGCTACCCAGATCTATTAAAATAATGTGTAGCAAAAAGATGTGTACTGTGGTATTATATCTATAACAATCTTTGTTACAAAAGACTATAAAGCATGCTTACATATTTCAGAAATAGTAGAAATCCATATTGCAAAAATAAGCATATGTATAGATAAAGTCCACAAAAGTAGATATGGAGCAAAGGGTAAGCAAATCTGATTGCAAGCTGGGTCAGAAGTAGTGATTTAAGAAACAGATATGCACTTATCTTAAGCGTGTAATTCCTAAGCGCTTCTAGAACACATGTGCTGTCCGTGTAACGCAATCACAGCGTGTGACGTCACTGGAGAACGGACGGTAAGATCGTCAAATCTCTCTGATTGGTAGAATAGGTGGGAATGCCTCCACAGGTCTCCGTTGTGTATCTGCTCAGCCACCAATGAAAGAACCAGGCTTCCACTAAGTATAATGGGCGTTGTTAAATAGTAATGAAAGAGCCAGGCTTCCTTACTATAAGCGGACAAATCTTGCTACCAAGATGTACCTCAGCATGTTTTCACAAATACAGTCCTTGTCAGAGATAGGTCACCGGTGTTAATAGTAATGAAAGAACCAGGCTTCCTTACTATAAGCAGACTGCTTATCTTTACCAAGATGTACCTCAGCGTGTTTTCACAACCACAGTGCTTGTCACAAGTAAAACACAGTTCTCATATAAAATGAGCGATTCAGATTACCCTTATTCCATTATCAAAATGTAATGCAAATGTCCCAAGGTGTTGAGATCACTTTTGAATTTGCTTTACCACATTTATCTTGTAGAAAATAGGAGTTAAGTAAAATATACTCCTAGGATTTAAAACACAGCACAGCCAACGACCGTTTCACCACCACAGCAAGTGTGTGTCACAGGGGCTCATCAGGGCATATTGAGTCCTTACCGGACTTCCTCTTTTAAAGGTACATCTGACCAATCACAGGTGATCCTCCTTTTTGTAGGTGATTCCTGTCTTAAAGCTATATACACCTAGATTGCCCTAAGATATAATGTAGTGTTTATTAGCAGTGAAAAAAGGACAAGATTATACTGAACTTGCTTAATTCCTTAGCATTCCAGAATTTTATCACTAAATTGTACACCTTATATTATAACAAATACTCTGCCAGATACATTTAGGGACTTAAAAGATATTTATTTTGACCATTTATAGGAAACTGACATATTCCAGTTTCTCATTTAAACCAGTGGGAAATCTAATACCAAGTCTATAGATCCATTTTGTTTCTTTTTGAAGGAGTATCTTCTCATTATTACCACCCCTACCGTTGGTTATACCTTTGTCAATAATGATACATTTCAAAGTTTCTGCATTTCCATTGTGGAAGTTGCCAAAATATCTTGCTACATTTGTATCCCTAGAATGAAGGATATCGTCACGATGCTCCTGAGCCCGGTCCTTTACCAATCTTTTTGTGTTTCCAACGTAAAAAAACGGGCATGAGCATCGGAGAAGGTAAATCACCCCTTCAGATTGGCAATTAAAGAAAAACCTTATGTCATAACTTTTGCCATCCTGGACAGAGAATTGTTTAGTGCTGTCCATGTGGACACAGTACACACAGTGTCCACATGGGTAGCTCCCTTTAATTCCTCTGTCCTTTCTCAGCCAATCTGCAGAAGAAGGGCTTCTCACAAATTGACTTTTAACCAAAAACATAATTTATGTAAGAACTTACCTGATAAATTCATTTCTTTCATATTAGCAAGAGTCCATGAGCTAGTGACGTATGGGATATACATTCCTACCAGGAGGGGCAAAGTTTCCCAAACCTCAAAATGCCTATAAATACACCCCTCACCACACCCACAATTCAGTTTAACGAATAGCCAAGAAGTGGGGTGATAAAAAAGTGCGAAAGCATATAAAATAAGGAATTGGAATAATTGTGCTTTATACAAAAAAATCATAACCACCACAAAAAAGGGCGGGCCTCATGGACTCTTGCTAATATGAAAGAAATTAATTTATCAGGTAAGTTCTTACATAAATTATGTTTTCTTTCATGTAATTAGCAAGAGTCCATGAGCTAGTGACGTATGGGATAATGATTACCCAAGATGTGGATCTTTCCACACAAGAGTCACTAGAGAGGGAGGGATAAAATAAAGACAGCCAATTCCTGCTGAAAATAATCCACACCCAAAATAAAGTTTAATGAAAAACATAAGCAGAAGATTCAAACTGAAACCGCTGCCTGAAGTACTTTTCTACCAAAAACTGCTTCAGAAGAAGAAAATACATCAAAATGGTAGAATTTAGTAAAAGTATGCAAAGAGGACCAAGTTGCTGCTTTGCAAATCTGATCAACCGAAGCTTCATTCCTAAACGCCCAGGAAGCAGAAACTGACCTAGTAGAATGAGCTGTAATCCTCTGAGGCGGAGTTTTACCCGACTCAACATAGGCAAGATGAATTAAAGATTTCAACCAAGATGCCAAAGAAATGGCAGAAGCTTTCTGGCCTTTTCTAGAACCGGAAAAGATGACAAATAGACTAGAAGTCTTTCGGAAAGATTTAGTAGCTTCAACATAATATTTCAAAGCTCTAACAACATCCAAAGAATGCAACGATTTCTCCTTAAAATTCTTAGGATTAGGACATAATGAAGGAACCACAATTTCTCTACTAATGTTGTTGGAATTCACAACTTTAGGTAAAAATTCAAAAGAAGTTCGCAACACCGCCTTATCCTGATGAAAAATCAGAAAAGGAGACTCACAAGAAAGAGCAGATAATTCAGAAACTCTTCTGGCATAAGAGATGGCCAAAAGGAACAAAACTTTCCAAGAAAGTAATTTAATGTCCAATGAATGCATAGGTTCAAATGGAGGAGCTTGAAGAGCCCCCAGAATCAAATTCAAACTCCAAGGAGGAGAAATTGACTTAATGACAGGTTTTATACGAACCAAAGCTTGTACAAAACAATGAATATCAGGAAGAATAGCAATCTTTCTGTGAAAAAGAACAGAAAGAGCAGAGATTTGTCCTTTCAAGGAACTTGCGGACAAACCCTTATCTAAACCATCCTGAAGAAACTGTAATATTCTCGGTATTCTAAAAGAATGCCAAGAAAAATGATGAGAAAGACACCAAGAAATATAAGTCTTCCAGACTCTATAATATATCTCTCTAGATACAGATTTACGAGCCTGTAACATAGTATTAATCACAGAGTCAGAGAAACCTCTTTGACCAAGAATCAAGCGTTCAATCTCCATACCTTTAAATTTAAGGATTTCAGATCCTGATGGAAAAAAGGACCTTGAGACAGAAGGTCTGGTCTTAACGGAAGAGTCCACGTTTGGCAAGAGGCCATCCGGACAAGATCCGCATACCAAAACCTGTTAGGCCATGCCGGAGCTACCAGCAGAACAAACGAGCATTCCTTCAGAATCTTGGAGATTACTCTTGGAAGAAGAACTAGAGGCGGAAAGATATAGGCAGGATGATACTTCCAAGGAAGTGATAATGCATCCACTGCCTCCGCCTGAGGATCACGGGATCTGGACAGATACCTGGGAAGTCTCTTGTTTAGATGAGACGCCATCAGATCTATTTCTGGAAGTTCCCACATTTGAACAATCTGAAGAAATACCTCTGGGTGAAGAGACCATTCGCCCGGATGCAACGTTTGGCGACTGAGATAATCCACTTCCCAATTGTCTATACCTGGGATATGAACCGCAGAGATTAGACAGGAGCTGGATTCCGCCCAAACCAAAATTCGAGATACTTCTTTCATAGCCAGAGGACTGTGAGTCCCTCCTTGATGATTGATGTATGCCACAGTTGTGACATTGTCTGTCTGAAAACAAATGAACGATTCTCTCTTCAGAAGAGGCCAAAACTGAAGAGCTCTGAAAATTGCACGGAGTTCCAAAATATTGATCGGTAATCTCACCTCCTGAGATTCCCAAACTCCTTGTGCCGTCAGAGATCCCCACACAGCTCCCCAACCTGTGAGACTTGCATCTGTTGAAATTACAGTCCAGGTCGGAAGCACAAAAGAAGCCCCCTGAATTAAACGATGGTGATCTGTCCACCACGTTAGAGAGTGTCGAACAATCGGTTTTAAAGATATTAATTGAGATATCTTTGTGTAATCCTTGCACCATTGATTCAGCATACAGAGCTGAAGAGGTCGCATGTGAAAACGAGCAAAGGGGATCGCGTCCGATGCAGCAGTCATAAGACCTAGAATTTCCATGCATAAGGCTACCGAAGGGAATGATTGTGACTGAAGGTTTCGACAAGCTGCAATCAATTTTAGACGTCTCTTGTCTGTTAAAGACAGAGTCATGGACACTGAATCTATCTGGAAACCCAGAAAGGTTACCCTTGTCTGAGGAATCAAAGAACTTTTTGGTAAATTGATCCTCCAACCATGATCTTGAAGAAACAACACAAGTCGATTCGTATGAGATTCTGCTAAATGTAAAGACTGAGCAAGTACCAAGATATCGTCCAAATAAGGAAATACCACAATACCCTGTTCTCTGATTACAGACAGAAGGGCACCGAGAACCTTTGAAAAAATTCTTGGAGCTGTAGCTAGGCCAAACGGTAGAGCCACAAACTGGTAATGCTTGTCCAGAAAAGAGAATCTCAGGAACTGATAGTGATCTGGATGAATCGGAATATGCAGATATGCATCCTGTAAATCTATTGTGGACATATAATTCCCTTGCTGAACAAAAGGCAAGATAGTCCTTACAGTTACCATCTTGAACGTTGGTATCCTTACATAACGATTCAATATTTTTAGATCCAGAACTGGTCTGAAGGAATTCTTCTTCTTTGGTACAATGAAGAGATTTGAATAAAACCCCATCCCCTGTTCCGGAACTGGAACTGGCATAATTACTCCAGCCAACTCTAGATCTGAAACACAATTCAGAAATGCTTGAGCTTTCACTGAATTTACTGGGACACGGGAAAGAAAAAATCTCTTTGCAGGAGGTCTCATCTTGAAACCAATTCTGTACCCTTCTGAAACAATGTTCTAAATCCAAAGATTGTGAACAGAATTGATCCAAATTTCTTTGAAAAAACGTAACCTGCCCCCTACCAGCTGAGCTGGAATGAGGGCCGCACCTTCATGTGGACTTAGAAGCAGGCTTTGCCTTTCTAGCAGGCTTGGATTTATTCCAGACTGGAGATGGTTTCCAAACTGAAACTGCTCCTGAGGACGAAGGATCAGGCTTTTGTTCTTTGTTGAAACGAAAGGAACGAAAACGATTATTAGCCCTGTTTTTACCTTTAGATTTTTTATCCTGTGGTAAAAAAGTTCCTTTCCCACCAGTAACAGATGAGATAATAGAATCCAACTGAGAACCAAATAATTTGTTACCCTGGAAAGAAATGGAAAGTAGAGTTGATTTAGAAGCCATATCAGCATTCCAAGTCTTAAGCCATAAAGCTCTTCTAGCTAAAATAGCTAGAGACATAAACCTGACATCAACTCTAATAATATCAAAAATGGCATCACAAATAAAATTATTAGCATGCTGAAGAAGAATAATAATATCATGAGAATCATGATTTGCTACTTGTTGCGCTAAAGTTTCCAACCAAAAAGTTGAAGCTGCAGCAACATCAGCTAATGATATAGCAGGTCTAAGAAGATTACCTGAACACAGATAAGCTTTTCTTAGAAAGGATTCAATTTTCCTATCTAAAGGATCTTTAAACGAAGTACCATCTGACGTAGGAATGGTAGTACGTTTAGCAAGGGTAGAAATAGCCCCATCAACTTTAGGGATTTTGTCCCAAAATTCTAACCTGTCAGACGGTACAGGATATAATTGCTTAAAACGTTTAGAAGGAGTAAATGAATTACCCAATTTATCCCATTCTTTGGAAATTACTGCAGAAATAGCATTAGGAACAGGAAAAACTTCTGGAATAACCACAGGAGATTTAAATACCTTATCTAAACGTTTAGAATTAGTATCAAGAGGACCAGAATCCTCTATTTCTAAAGCAATTAATACTTCTTTAAGTAAAGAACGAATAAATTCCATTTTAAATAAATATGAAGATTTATCAGCATCAATCTCTGAAACAGAATCCTCTGAACCAGAAGAGTCATCAGAATCAGAATGATGATGTTCATTTAAAAATTCATCTGTAGGGAGAGAAGTTTTAAAAGATTTTTTACGTTTACTAGAAGGAGAAATAACAGACATAGCCTTCTTGATGGATTCAGAAACAAAATCTCTTATGTTATCAGGAACATTCTGCACCTTAGATGTTGAAGGAACTGCAACAGACAATGGTACTTTACTAAAGGAAATATTATCTGCATTAACAAGTTTGTCATGACAATTAATACAAACAACAGCCGGAGGAATAGCTACCAAAAGTTTACAGCAGATACACTTAGCTTTGGTAGATCCAGCACTAGACAGCGATTTTCCTGTAGTATCTTCTGACTCAGATGCAACGTGAGACATCTTGCAATATGTAAGAGAAAAAACAACATATAAAGCAAAATAGATCAAATTCCTTATATGAAAGTTTCAGGAATGGGAAAAAATGCCAAAGAACAAGCTTCTAGCAACCAGAAGCAATGAAAAATGAGACTTAAATAATGTGGAGACAAAAGCGACGCCCATATTTTTTAGCGCCAAATAAGACGCCCACATTATTTGGCGCCTAAATGCTTTTGGCGCCAAAAATGACGCCACATCCGGAACGCCGACATTTTTGGCGCAAAATAACGTCAAAAAATGACGCAACTTCCGGCGCCAAAAAAGTCCGCGCCAAGAATGACGCAATAAAATGAAGCATTTTCAGCCCCCGCGAGCCTAACAGCCCACAGGGAAAAAAGAGTCAAATTTTTGAAGGTAAGAAAAAATGAATAATTCAAATGCATAATCCCAAATATGAAACTGACTGTCTGAAAAATAAGGAAAGTTGAACATTCTGAGTCAAGGCAAATAAATGTTTGAATACATATATTTAGAACTTTATAAACAAAGTGCCCAACCATAGCTTAGAGTGTCACAGAAAATAAGATTTACTTACCCCAGGACACTCATCTACATGTTTGTAGAAAGCCAAACCAGTACTGAAACGAGAATCAGTAGAGGTAATGGTATATATGAGAGTATATCGTCGATCTGAAAAGGGAGGTAAGAGATGAATCTCTACGACCGATAACAGAGAACCTATGAAATAGACCCCGTAGAAGGAGATCACTGCATTCAAATAGGCAATACTCTCCTCACATCCCTCTGACATTCACTGCACGCTGAGAGGAAAACCGGGCTCTAACTTGCTGCGGAGCGCATATCAACGTAGAATCTAGCACAAACTTACTTCACCACCTCCATCGGAGGCAAAGTTTGTAAAACTGAATTGTGGGTGTGGTGAGGGGTGTATTTATAGGCATTTTGAGGTTTGGGAAACTTTGCCCCTCCTGGTAGGAATGTATATCCCATACGTCACTAGCTCATGGACTCTTGCTAATTACATGAAAGAAATATCTCTCAAGCTCTGTGCTTTACGGGCTGTCAAAAGTGGCTTGTCACCAATCACCTTTTTGACCTTGTCATCCAGAGTCAAGATGTGCCAATTTTTACTCAAAGTTGATCTGATATTTTGCCATTGGTTATTAAACTTAGAAATAAATCCGACATTACCTTGGTCAGATTTAGATCTATTGCCATATAGTAGATCATCTCTCCTGAAATTTTTGGCCTTCCACATTGCTTTCTTTAGTGATTTGTTTGAATACCCCCTTTGAAGAAATCTCTCTTTCATAAGTGATGCATGGATATTAAATTTAGAAAGGGAGGAACAGTTCCTTCTCAGGCGAAGGAACTGACCATATGGAATCCCCTTAATTAGGTGTGATGGATGGCCACTTCCTGCGTGTAAAATGTTATTGTGTGGCATTCTTTTTTCTGAAATTTTCAGTGACAATTTTTTGTCCTTTTTTAATTGTTATGTCAAGGAAATTTAGTTCCTTCATATCGGTTTCCGATGTGAGGATGATGTTCCTGTCATTATGGTTCAATATTTGGACAAAGTCATTAAATTCATTCACAGACCCGTCCCACAATACAAGAACATCATCCACATATCTGACCCAAATCAATACTTTCTCATTAAATATCTCATTATGTAGTTCAAAAATGTCAGATTCCCACGCACCCAGATGGAGGCATGCATACGTGGGACCACAAACTGCCCCCATCGCCGTACCTCTTGTCTGTTGAAAGATTTGTCCATCAAACATAAATACATTGTTATCAAGGACAAATCTAAAGAGGGAAACAACAAACTCTGTATGTTCCGAACTACAAGGGCCCCTTGTTTCAAGAAACTTTCTTATAGCTTGCAAACCTACCTCATGAGGAATGGAGGAGTATAACCCCTCCACATCTAAGGAGGCCAACAAGGTGGTTTAGTTTATCATAACTCCATCCAATTTTCTGGGAAGATCTGCCGTGTCTTTGACATAAGATGTCAGGGTTAGCAAAAAAAGTCTTAAGAATTCATCTATATACTCCCCAATCTTTTCTGTCACGCTACCTATCCCTGAGACTATGGGTCTTCCAGGGGGACATTTTATATTCTTATGCAATTTTGGTAGAATATAGAAGACAGGCATGAGAGGAAATTCTGGGAACAAAAATTTAAACTCTCTTTGACTGATTATTCCTCTACATCTTGCTTCATTCAGAAGTTTAAAAAGAGAATTTTGAATTTGTTCAAGGGGTTTTTTACTCAATCTTGTATATTGATTTCTATCATTTTATTGATGCTTAGCTTCATTTACATAGAGCTTTTCATGTAGTAATACTAGGTTCCCGCCCTTGTCAGCGGGCTTGATCACCAGGCCCGTAGCCATACTTAGCTCTTTTAAAGCTTTTCTTTCTCTAGGTTTCAAGTTGTCATCAGTTTGTTTAGAAGCAAGTAAATCAATATCCTTTTCCATTTGTTTCACAAACAAATTGACAGCTGGAACCAATGAGAGAGAAGTAGGCTGACCATATTTCCTTGAGACAAAAACGGGACTTTGAGATGTCAAAAACGGGACGGGGTTAATATTCTTTATTCATAGGGAAAAAAGTAAGATTTTAACAAAAGTTCTTTTATGACATGAATATAAACTATTGAGCCAACAATCATCCTTAGCTGAGTTGACCAAAATCATTGTTACATGGTGGAAGAACTGAGAAAAATGTGGAAATAATTACTTGATAATGATAATTGTTATTTATAACGTCTGTACAACCAGCACTGCAGCAGCATAATAATAAGCATAATTAATGACAATTTAATTGATTGACAGGCACAGACACTGGTCTTACCTTGGCCGTGCACAATTCTTGCAGAACTTAGACATTTGATCTACTTGATCACTATGTTTGTATGTTTACACTGTGACACAAGAAGATGGTAAGAATTATCTCTCTGGTGATGGTCAGCCACTAATTTGGGTGATGGCAGAGGCAGATGATCATCACATCAGATGATGACAGATCTAGTCCGACTCCTGTCCTTACTAGGCACTAGCTAGTAGTTCTAACTTCCCTCTTGTGACTAGTCTCTCTCCTCAGCTCAGTCTGACAGCTCACGACTGAGTACTGACATGCTGTCAATTGTTTTCAATGATCACGCTCCTAATTTTGAGTGCGGACGGCATAGACGCGGTGCTGTGGATCATGTGGGCATGGCCACCCAACCAAAACCCTGCAGTTAAAAAAAAACTGCCCTTCCTGCCAGCAGGGAGTTTAAAAAATGTTAGTAAGTGGTGTGTGTGCTAGAAAATGACACTTGCGCTGGCCGCACGGTCTAATAACCCTCAAAACGGGACAAAATGAATACTATTAAAGAAACGATGGGACAGGGGAAGAAACATAAAATAACGGTACTGTCCCTTTCAAAACGGGACGTATGGTCAGCCTAGAGAGAAGGCATGTATGAAGACTTAGGTTTAAAGATCGGTTTGGTACATGGAGGACTTAAAGATTCATGATCACTAGGAGTTTCTTCCTGAGTGTCTGCTGTAAAGAGAGATTCTAAGTCACTCAAGGCTGATTGGTCACTAGCATTTAAAACCTTTGGTTGGTCAACCTGTGATTGGTCAGGTGTACCTTTAAAAGAGGAAGTCCGGTAAGGACTTAATATGCCCTGATGAGCCCCTGTGACACACACTTGCTGTGGGGGTGAAACGGTCGTTGGCTGTGCTGTGTTTTAAATCCTAGGAGTATATTTTACTTAACTCCTATTTTCTACAAGATAAATGTGGTAAAGCAAATTCAAAAGTGATCTCAACACCTTGGGACATTTGCATTACGTTTTGATAATGGAATAAGGGTAATCTGGATCGCTCATTTTATATGAGAACTGTGTTTTACTTGTGACAAGCACTGTGGTTGTGAAAACAGGCTGAGGTACATCTTGGTAAAGATAAGCAGTCCGCTTATAGTAAGGAAGCCTGGTTCTTTCATTACTATTAACACCGGTGACCTATCTCTGACAAGGACTGTATTTGTTAAAACATGCTGAGGTACATCTTGGTAGCAAGATTTGTCCGCTTATAGTAAGGAAGCCTGGCTCTTTCATTACTATTTAACAACGCCCATTATACTTAGTGGAAGCCTGGTTCTTTCATTGGTGGCTGAGCGGATACACAACGGAGACCTGTGGAGGCACTCCCACCTATTCTACCAATCAGAGAGATTTGATTCTTACCGTCCTCCAGTGATGTCACACGCTGTGATAGCGTTACACGGACAGCACATGTGTTCTAGAAGCGCTTAGGAATTACACGCTTAAGATAAGTGCATATCCGTTTCTTAAATCACTACTTCTGACCCAGCTTGCAATCAGATTTGCTTACCCTTTGCTCCATATCTACTTTTGTGGACTTTATCTATACATATGCTTATTTTTGCTATATGGATTTCTACTATTTCTGAAATATGTAAGCATGCTTTATAGTCTTTTGTAACAAAGATTGTTATAGATATAATACCACAGTACACATCTTTTTGCTACACATTATTTTAATAGATCTGGGTAGCATACGTATGCTTTAGTTAGTTCATGTCCCATCTTTTGCATTTTACCATACACATTGTGGTGTTTTTTCATATTGTATATATTGTTCACTTTATATGGTGTGGCTAAGCTCAAATAATGTTTCACTTACGTGATATGGGAAACCTAATAAATAAATTGGACTTTTTTCATATTTAGTTGTCTGTGTGCCTATATTTTACCCTTGCTTTTTTTAGAGTATTCATATATGCTCTGAATTTCAGTCTCTCTATATAGATTCAAATGCCCTTTTAAGGGTAATGCCCATACAAATGCCCTTTTCATGGCAATGGTTAGCTTAGGTTATTTTAGAGTTAGGGTTTTTATTTGAGTGGGTTGGTTGTGGGGGTGGTGGGTTTTATTTTTTTTTTACAGGTAAAAGAGCTGATATCTTTGGGGCAATGCCCCACAAAAGGCCCTTTTAAGGGCCATTGGTAGTTTATTGTAGGCTAAGTTTTGGGTCGGCTTTTTTATTTTGATAGGGCTATTAGATTAGGTGTAATTATTTTTTATTTTTTATAATTTGTTTGTTATTTTTTGTAATTTAGTGTTTTTATTTAATTTAGTTACAGGTAGATTGCGAGTCTTGCGTTATGAGGGGTGCAGTGCTAACGTGCAGTTTATTCTCACTGCTCACTTTCCTAAAGGGCTGGTATTACAGGTTTTTACAAACCCGGCGTTAACAGGCAATAAGTGAGCATAGAGCAAAAGGTTTTTTTAGTTAGGGGAGCTTAGGTTTTTTTAGCTAGGCTTTTATTTGGGGGGTTGGTTGTATGGGTGGTGGGTTTTACTGTTGGGGGGTTGTGTGTTTTTTTTTACAGGTAAAAGAGCTGATTTCTTTGGGGCAATGCCCCGCAAAAGGCCCTTTTAAGGGCTATTGGTAGTTTAGTTTAGTTTAGGCTAGGGTTTTTTTTTATTTTGGGTGGGCTTTTTTATTTTGATAGGGCTATTAGATTAGGTGTAATTAGTTTAAAGATCTTGTAATTTGTTTTTATTTTCTGTAATTTAGTGTTTGTTTTTTTGGTAATTTAGCTAATTTTATTTAATGTATTTAATTGTATTTAATGTAGGGAATTTATTTAATTGTAGTCTAATGTTAGGTGTTAGTGTAACATAGGTTAGGTTTTATTTTACAGGTAAATTTGTATTTATTTTAGCTAGGTAGTTATTAAATAGTTAATAACTATTTAGTAACTATTCTACCTAGTTAAAATAAATACAAACTTGCCTGTAAAATAAAAATAAACCCTAAGCTAGCTACAATGTAATTATTAGTTATATTGTAGCTAGCTTAGGGTTTATTTTCCATGTAAGTATTTAGTTTTAAATAGGAACAATTTAGGTAATGATAGTAATTTGTATTTAGATTTATTTAAATTATATTTAAGTTAGGGGGTTTATGGTTAGGGTTAGACTTAGTTTTAAAGGGTTAATAAATTTAGAATAGTAGCGGCGACGTTGGGGACGGCAGATTAGGGGTTAATAAATGTAGGTAGGTGGCGGCGATGTTGGGGGCAGCAGATTAGGGGTTAATAAATATAATGTAGGTGGCAGCGATGTCCTGAGCGGAATATTAGGGGTTAATAAGTATAATGTAGGTGGCGGAGATGTTGGGGGCAGCAGATTAGTGGTTAATAATATTTAACTAGTGTTTGCGAGGCGGGAGTGCGGCGGTTTAGGGGTTAATATGTTTATTATAGTGGTGGCGATGTCTGGAGTGGCAGATTAGGGGTTAAACATTTTATTTTAGTGTTTGTGATGTGGGAGGGCCTCGGTTTAGGGGTTAATAGGTAGTTTATGGGTGTTAATGTACTTTTTAGCACTTTAATTATGAGTTTTATGCTACAGCGTTGTAGTGTAAAACTCATAACTACTGACTTTAAAATGTGTTAGGAATCTTGTCGGTAGAGGGTGTACCGCTTCTCTTTTTGGCCTCCCAGGACCAGCACTATGGAAGTCCCATAGAAAAAAGGCTTTATGAAGTTTACGTAAGTAGGTTTGCGGTAAGGCCAAAAAGTGTGCGGTACACCTATACCTGCAAGACGCGTAATAGCAGCGGGCATAAAAAAGCAGCGTTAGAACCTGTTAACGCTGCTTTTTTACCTTACCGCAAAACTCGTAATCTAGGAGTTAGTTTTTATTTTTTATAGGTAGATACTTTTTTGTAATTTTTAGAGTAGTGGTTAGGATTTTTTATTGGTAGTTTAGTTTTATTTAATTGGTAGTTAGTTTAATTTTAGTTTAATAATTATAATAGTTTAATTGTTAGTTTAAAATTAATTTTTTAAATTTGACAGGTAAGTTTTAATTGTAAATTGTAAATTGTATTAAAATTGTAATTTTAATATAAAGTTAGGTGGTTGTTAGGTTTAGGGGTTACTAGTTTAAATTAGTTTATTTTGTTGTGGTGGGCTTGAGGTTTAGGGGTTAATAGTTTATTTTAGTATAATTCGTTGTGGGGGGCTTGAGGTTTAGGGGTTAATAGGTTTATTATAGCGGCGGTGTGGGCGGAGGGCAGATTAGGGCTTAATAATATTTAAATAGTCTTTTTGATATGGGAGAGGGCAGCGGTTTAGCGGTTAATAACTTAAGTATAGTGGTGACGATGTCAGGGAGTGGCAGAATAAAGGTTAATACATTTTTTTAGTGGCGGCGATATCGAGAGTGGCAGATTAGGGGTTAAAAAATGTATTATAGTGTTTGGGATGCGGGAGGGCCTCGGTTTAGGGGTTAATAGGTAGTTTATGGGTGTTTAGTGTACTTTGTAGCAGTTTAGTTCTGAGTTTTATGTTTCAGCTTTGTAATGTAAAACTCGTAACTACTGACTTTAGATGGCGGTACGGATCTTGTGGTTTTAGGCTGTAACGCTCACTTTTTAGCCTCACCGCAAAATTCATAATAGCAGTGCTTTGGGAATCCCATGAAAATTCGTCATTTTTATGTGTGCGGGACTGATGTTGCGGTACAGGCTAAAAGGTGTGTGGTACTCCTATACCGACAACACTTGTAAGAGCTGCGGTGCTGTTATAACGCTGAAAATACCATATTTTCAGTGTTACAAGCTGCAACGCAAAACTTGTGAACTAACTGATACATTTTTAAAATACATTTGTTTGTCTTATCTAGAAACGAGAAAAAAAATGGCAATTGTATGACTTGCAAGAAATAAATGTAAATAAAATTAGTTAAAAAATCTACCACTTTATAGTAAAAGTATATAACTTAAAAAAACTAATTTAAAGTGATAATCCTCATTAATACCCTTAGATGTTATTGTATTCAGCTTCATAATCCTGAATATTTTCTATAACTATTTTCATATTATTTCCCTGTGGGTGTAAGACTTAAAAAATCTTCAAGAACTTGCCAAAGAATATCATTGTATTTTGATTACATTACAAATATATTTCCCCCAGAGTGTATTAAGCCAGTGAGCAATTATTCATGAACACTTTATGCTCATTTTTGTTTAAATAAAATGGAGGTTTGTTCTATGTACACATTCCCTTAAGAGCAAATGATCAAGCAGGCTACATTTTTATTTTTAAAGTTATAAAAGGTCTAATTTTATTTTATTTTTTAACTTTAGTTTTAGCATGTTTAAAATGAACATTACTGTTGGCAGCATAAACATTGTAATGATTGTAAGGGTTGCCACCAAGCCGCTATTTTACCGACACAGGCAGTACTTAAAAATCGATTCAGGCTATATAATTATTTATGGAAATGTATACTAATGAGCTTACTGGCTATTTTTCCCCAGAAAAGGTGGTAACCCTAGTGATGGCCAACTTCCTCACACATGGGGGCCGTAGATCAGTATTTTAGAAGCTTTAAGGGCTACAGAGCAGTATTTTGGAACCTTTAAGGTCCACATATAAATAAATGCTACACAAATAATATATTTCCTAACAATGTCCAGTAGTACAGGGGCTGATTTAGGTAACAGTGCAGGGTATCCTATATCTGCTCTTCTCCCCTCCAAATGGCTCTTTTGAGTTAGGGCCACCTTTGTTTGTCCATCACTAGAATTCCTGAAAACACACATTTTTAGTATAGCTTTTTCTTGGGGCAACAAAAACTATGGCACAGTGTACATTCTTCATTCTGCTTTTTCCCTGGAGCTGCAAAAACTAATGCAGAGGGCCGCATGTGGCCAATGGGCTGCCAGTTAGCCATCCCTGATGTAAACACAATCAATTAATTCAAATAAAACGTGTGCATTCTACATGGGTTATTATTTTAGTCTGATGTAAAATAACTCTCTCTCACACACACACACACGCATATATAGATATATATATATTTATACACACACATACATACATACATACATACATACATACATACTGTATACACAGACATACACACATACAAAACACACACACTTAGACAATACACACACACATACACATATACACATAAAAAGTACACATACACACAGACCCACCCACACCCACATACATTTACACAATACACATACACACGCACACACACATATACACACAGACATACACACACACATACATACACACAATACACACACATACATGTGCACACATACATATACACAATATACACACATACATGTGCACACATACATATACACAATATACACACATACATGTGCACACATACATATACACAATACACACACATACATGTGCACACATACATATACACACAAATACATATATATATATATTTTCCAAGGACGGAGAGAGGGGACCTGAATTGTGGTGCACCCGGAAGTCATGTGATAGCGTTTGTCGGCATTTCCGCTGCTGTGGAGTGGAGGGCTAGAGATACGTACCTGAAAAGCTAAGCGTTCCGCTAAGAGGAAGGACCGGTGAATTGAAGTAAAGAAACAGGACTACTACATCCAGGGTAGACGAATATTGCCCCGAAGAGTGAGTAGATGGTCAAATCTGTTTACATTATTCACGCTTCCTGTATGTTGCTGCCTCCATGTTGCCTGCTATTTATCGCTTGTGAGCTATCTCATTTTTGACTGTGCACCTTACATAATCAGTTTGATTGTTTTATCCCCCATCTGGCTGCGGGCTGTTTGAAGCCTTATAGGAAAGCTGATTTCAGCACTTGGGAACTGTTTTTTCTGCTTTTTGATTACCCCATTTCGCGAGTGCTGTTGTTTGGTTTTTCTTGCTTTCCCTGGAATAAATGATATATATATTCTAATGAATACTATGACGTCATTAATAACAGCAGAGAACTCTGACATTAATACGAGCAATGCCACTGAAACCTTTTTTTCACTATCTAAAGTGGATGATTTAGATCTACAGGGCCTTGAACTGGAGGATTTATTCGGTTTAGATGGGCCAGATGTACAACTTAGTGAACTCTTTTCACAAATGGAACGATTAAGGTTAAAAGAACAAAGACTTAAACTTGATACCTGGACTCTGAACAAATATTTGTTGCTTAGAATGATCCCAAGAGGTTTGCGTGTTTATAAATTTCCAACCTTTGAAACCTCAGACGAAACCTTCATTCAGGAGTGGAATGAGGTTTTGACTGAATGCTCACTACGTTTAATGCAATTACTTGTCAATTATAAAACTGTACAATTGGTAGTTGTAAGACAGGCAATAGAAGGTTTACAACAGGAGCTAAACAAATTTAGAGAGATAGATGGATATGGGGTTTTGGATAAAACCTTACAAAACATTATTGAGACAAATAAAACTGAGATTATTCATGTTAAACACACTAAATATATTAGGGATAAAAATGACTATCAGAACAAGCAGGTTTTTATTTGGAAAAGGAATAACAGGAAAAGAAAGTCAAAGAATTCTAACAAACATAACCAGCAGGTGTTAGATACTTTGAATGAAAATGCTCAAACTAAAACCAGTAAAAGGAAATTTAGATCTAAGGGCAAACATAGAGTAACTTTTTCTGACACAGAGCCAGAATCCACAGATGAAGATGGCTCATTATCAGCCTTCTCAAGCTCTTATGAAGAGAGTGGGGATTCAGACACAGGTATTACTGAAGCCATAAGTAATATGGCATCATCTGTAGCAGTTGATCAGGGTACTGCCTGTGGAAACACTACTAATAATGGGGATCTGGTGGTAAGATCTAAAACACAGGTAGATAAATCCAAGAATCCTATTAAGCCAATTTTGACAAATAAACAGCCACTAAATGTTGAGCAACATAGGGTTAAGGAGCAGGTTTTTCAGGTAGACACGATACAAACCAAAGGGGGAGGAGGGCAGAAAAAGCCCCAACCTCAGAGAGGGAGAGACAAATATTTGCTCAGGAAGACAACGATTCCAAAACAATAAAACAAATGGATGTGATTAATATTTCTTCACATACTTTGAGTGATTTGGAAACAAAGGTGCTTAAACTTGGTTTAAATTTTAGTCCTACTAGGAATTTTGATCTCTTCCAGACCATCCTTGATGTAAATAAGTTTGTAAGACAGCTTACACTCAAAAAACACTATTCAGAATCAGTTGATTCTGTTACAGATATGAGAACCAGGGATGGTCTGGAGGAGATACATCTCCTAAACTTTGAGGACACACGTAGTATGTTAACTCTAAGGACACTAGACAGCACTGACACACTTGATACTCCATATGAACATGCAAAAGGACAGCTTACTAACACTAAATCTAACTTTTATCCCATTCAAACAAGGGGTAAACAGTTGGAATTGTTCCATAAGCGTGTATTGGAGGACCTTACTGTACTCTCAGAGAATAATACCCATATTGGATCTAATCTCAATTTTAAAGAAAGGGAGGCTCTTAGGTCATTGCAGTCAAACAGTTCACTGGTCATAAAAAATTCTGACAAAGGTGGCAGCATCGTTGTTATGGACAGAAGTTCATATGTATTGGAAGCACAACGACAACTGGGTGACTGCAATGTCTATGTGGAACTTTCCTTCAATCCCACTGCTAGGTTCCAGAGGGAGCTTATGTCATTGGTGGATGATGGTGTGGAAATAGGCATTTTAGACAGAAAAACAGCTACCATACTGAATGTAAAGGATCCTGTTTTGCCTATTTTCCACCATCTTCCAAAAATACATAAAGGCCTGGAAAATGTGAAAGGTCGCCCGATTGTGGCGGGGATAGGCTCTCTATTGGAGCCTATGTCAGAGTGGCTTGACACTTACTTACAGCCCCTTGTTAGGAAGTTACCCAGCTACATCAGAGACACAACACATGTTTTGAGGCTTATGGAAACGGTAGAACATTTGCCTAATCAAAAATGGTTGACTGTGGATGTGGTCTCTTTGTATTCAGCAATTCCTCATAACAAGGGGCTGGAAGCTATTAAATTTTTCCTAGATACTGAAACCGATCTAAGCGAGGTTCATAGGGGCTTTATTCTGAGAGTGACAGAATTCCTTTTAAGCCACAATTATTTTTTGTTTGAGGGGGTTTTCTTTCTACAGAGGCGTGGAACAGCCATGGGGGCCAAATTTGCGCCCTCATACGCCAACCTATTTATGGGTTGGTGGGAGCTGTTCCACGTCTTTGCGGATGATAACCCTTTCATAAGTAATATATCTTTTTATAGGAGATTCATAGACGATCTCTTGTTCATTTGGCAAGGAGATGAAAATTCTATAAACAATTTTGTGCGAACCCTCAATACAAATGATATGGGCATTGAATTTACACATAATTGTCATGCATCTGAGATCGTCTTTTTGGATCTCCTGTTAAGGTTTGATGGCTTAACTGGAAAGGTCAGTACTACATTACACCGTAAACCAATTGCAGGCAACTGTCTCCTGCATGCACACAGTAACCACCCTCCACATGTGTACAAAGGTATAGTCAAAGGGCAGTTCCTGAGGGCACGAAGAAATTGTAGCCTAGACCAAGATTTTGAAAAAGAATCTAAAGATCTAGTGTCACGTTTTGTGGAGAGAGGATATAATAGGAATATGGTTGATAAGGTGTCCAAGGAAGTTGCTACTCTGGATAGGGGGCAAATGCTTGGTGGGACCAAGTGGAGACCTGAACGTAAGGGTCTAAAATTTATCACCAAATATTCGAATCAATTCTCTGAAGTTTGCAACATTGTCAAAAAATATATGCCCATTCTATATGGGGATGATACCTTGAAGCATATAGTTGACAAAGGTTGTGAATTTATATATTCTAAAAACTTGACAATTGGTAACATGCTCTCACCTAGCATGCTCCCAGACCAAGGTCCACAGAGTTCATGGTTAAATACTATGGGGACTTACAAATGTGGGAAGTCTCTTTGTAAACCATGTAAATACTTAAAGCAAGGGAACGGCTTTGAATCGTATGTAACTAACGAATCATTCACCACTAGGGGATGTGTAAAATGTTCTTCAACATTTGTAATCTATTTGGTTGAATGTACTCAACATAGATTGCAGTATGTTGGGTTAACTACCCGGGACATACGCACTAGGATTAAGGAGCATTTGGGATATATCTCAAATGATATCCATTGTTCGGCACTCTCCAGACACTTTATTGAAGTACACGGGAAAAATGTTGATATGTTTAAATGGAACGCAATTGAAGCGATTTGCAAGCCACGAAGAGGGGGCAGCAAACAAAAAATACTTGAAAGACAAGAAATCTATTGGATCCATAGACTAAAAACATTGGTCCCGTGTGGATTCAATTCACAATTTGATGTAATCAATTATTGGGAATGACCCATGTATAATTATAAGCTTGAGTAGAGACCTGGTTTGATACTATATGTTGATATCCTTTATTTAAGTCAGTGTAGAGCAAATTTGAACAATAGGATTTCAAATGGATTTAACATATAAACATATGTCTTTATAATTTAGATATCTATGATAGAAGGAATATTGGATTATGTACTTTGTGCCAGTCTTTAGCATTATAGTCATTGTGTGATTCTGGGTTATGTTTTCATGTAATTATGAATAGTATCATGCTTGTATGATATGTCTTCACTAAGTAGACAACTATAAGCAATCAGTTTAGCACAATATATTGCAACCAATCTAAGCACACAGTATATATAGCACAGAGGTGTCAGCTAAAGTATTGATAGCACCTCTGTGCCTTACCATTCCTCCTGTATTAACCATGAGTCTCCATTTTCTGCTAATTAATTGTTTTGTTTATCATATTTGTGATCTACAAATGAAAGTATGTTTGTTTATATCATGTTCATTTCCATTTACATTAAGATTGCGAATAGGTTCATTAGTGTTGTACTATATATATATAAAATGATAGTGATAGGCATTGCATTTATTAATTAAAATCAATTACAGTGTTTGTTTTTTAATTGTTTAAGGGGCGGAGTATTACCCTTTAAATAGCACACCCTCTGAGAAGGGGGATATGTCTATGATTACGGCCAGGCTGGCCGAAACATGTTAGGCTGTGCTTGCTGAATTGTTGTTTTTTTATCAGAGGCTCTGCTGCACAGGGTCTTTTATTGTGATATGACCTGCTGAGAATAAAGATTTGGATTTTTTACCTTATGACGACGCCTGGATATCATTTCATCTTTATTTCAATATATATATATATATATATATATACACACACACATACAAAACGCACAAACACACACATATACACACTAATTAAATGAAAGTAAAAGCACATTTCATCACACTTAATTATCCTTACTACAAACCCACATATCAAACAGACATATTAGACCCTTCTAAAGAAGTGATCCAGTTGCAGAGATTGGGAGCAAGTTTTTAACCAACTTCAGCTACATTGATGAGTCTGGTGGGTAATCTGTGTGTTGCAAATGAGAATAGGTAGAGAAGCAGTGTAGGATATCATGCAAATACTTTTCCTATTGCATAAATAACAAGGGAGCAAGCATTTGCTTTGAAAGGGCAATAAAATCCCTCCATGGTTTAGACATTGGGCTCCATTTATCAAGCTGCAGATGCTACTTTGGAGCTCCTGCAGCTGAAAGTTAAAAAGCACCAGTCACCAGACCACTGATTCTTAACGTTTCCAACATTTCTGAGCTGGCAGTTTAAAATCATCCTAGACTAATATTACTGGGGTTATTGACACCCCCTACTCTCACACAACCTATTATGTTGCTTGTACAATGATAAATGCTGCAAGTGTGATTATGCCAGATTGGAAACCCTGTCTACTCGTACTTTGATAAATAGAGCCAATTATATTATTAAAGAATGGGGATTGTCAGATAAAAATCACTGTAGATTACAGGGCAATCATTTGGAAAATCGGTATTCATTTTGATTGAGCAAATCACCTAAGTTTCTGTCTCTTGCTTTAAAACAGAAATAAGTACAAATAATTTGCAATGTTTAAGATTTATTGAACTACCTGTGCAAGGTATCAATAATTTATATGTTAGCAGGAGAAATAATGAGAATGTAGGTGAAACAATAGCTGTAAGACCGCTAGAAGGGAGGAAAGAATCGCCATTAAGCTGTCAGATAAAGGGTGTAGTTATTCTAAGTAAAGAGGACTACTATGAAGAATGTTAAAAAATGTTGACGAGGAGCATAAAAAGGCTAAATTGTAGTCTATTTGTGCATTTTAAAGGGACATTGCAGTGCAAAAATTACATGCACTAAGCACACTGGAACTCTAGGTGTTTAAACCCTGGAAACAGTTTAAATACATAGCTAAAGTGTTGCTTGGGAGACACAGAGTGATACTGGTCTTGAGTCAATCGCCAGAGAAAGTAGCATACCCCAGCTGTGTTCAGGTCAGGAAATGCAGTAATTGTGGTCTTTCAAGTGGGAATTGATGTTGGGGTTAAACACCAAAAGTTCCCCAGTAAACAGTGCAAAAATGACATTTTCTAACAAACTGGGGCATTTGAATTTTGCTCTACAATTTCCCTTAAAAATAATTATGTAAGTCTTGATAATGGGATCAATTTTAGATATATCACATTAGCAAGAATATGATTAAAGTTCTTCATTCAAGGTTGTTTTATAGTCCTTTAAAAATTATAAGAAAAAAATTAACGCAAGAATATCCAATTTTAAAAGAATTGTTACGAACATGGAAAATTATTCTCAAACTTAAAAATCCAATTTCAACAATTCCATCCCCACTTACACCTATTATACTGGATATTTCTTTATCATTTAGTGAATATATAGGAGAAATCAATATACGGATTTTGGATGACTCACTACCATTCTACATATTTATGAATGGAAATACTCTAAAGTCAAAATTAGAATGAACTAATAATGGGGTGAAAATGTTTAACCCTTGGTTTAGATATTTTCAGCTTAAATCTTTCTTAACTACACATCCAAAGAAACAGGATTTAACTAGACAAATATTCCCTTTTGAATTACTTTGTTCAGGGAATTTACCAACAAAAGGCACTATCACTTATATATAAAATAATAATGACAGCTACAATCTTAGAGTTACCATCATATACTAAAGCGTGATCACAAGATCTTATAACACCCCCTACAAGGAAGGAATAGAATATAATTTTTCAACATCATGCCAAAGCTTCAATATCAGCTGGTATACAAGAAATAAACTATAAATTACTGATGAGGTGGTATTTAACCCCTAATAGTGTTAGAGCGATATTCCCTGATTCCTCGGAACAATGTTGGAGAGAGTGTGGAGAGAGAGGTACTTTGTTACATATATGGTGGTTATGCCCAATAATATCTAATTATTGGTCTTTAGTAATAACCAAAATAATTAGGTTACTATTGATACATCTGCCTTTAGAACCTACAGCAATTTTATTGTTTAAACCAATACTAAAATTATCAAATGTATATGATAGGGCATTGTATATTCTTTTGAATAGTGCTAAACAGATAATACCAAGACTTTGGAAACAGAAAAGAGCCCTGACGATAATGGAAAGGCAATCACAAATACAATATTCAATATCAATGGAAAAACTACATTATTAATTGATGGATCAGATGGAATTATATTATAATATAGTGAATGTTTTACAAGTAAAGGTATAGGGTCATACCGTTGGTATGAAATTCAAACAATCCTAGAGAGAATATGAAGAAGATTAATTAAAATTCTATGTTGCTGAAGATTTTATATTAGTTCAATTTTTCTATGATTAAAATTATCCATAGGTGTTATTTTTTGTTAGGTTTTATATATACTTTGTATTTCTAATTAACATGCACATTGTTGTTAAGGAAAATTTACTAGATGACGGATCTCATGGAACCTTACAGGGTCTTTTTGGGGACTATTATGAACTTTAATATTTTAAACATGAGGAAAGATAGTGGACACCTGAGTCAAAAATTGACTCATTATGTTTTGTGCTGTTTATCTATTTTAACATTTTTGTTCATTATCTGTATGTTAAAGTGTTGAATAAAGCCTTTAAAAAGAAAAAAAAAATTACAAGAAACTACAAGACACCAAAAGGTAGACAAAGTATTAGGGATTTATCAGTAATTTATCAAAATATTTAAAAATGGTTTTACTTTAAAGGGCCATACTAGTAAAAAAAAAAATACATGCTCTAATTCTTTAAAGCATGTGATTTTAAGATTGACTCCCAAAAAGGGGTGAGACACTCAGTAAAAATAATGCTCAGGACCTGCAGAGCACTACTGGTCCCGAGTAGAAATGGCAGCAGTTTCTGCTCTGGCCCAGCAGCGTGAGCGTTAAACACACAGTAGTGCAGGGTCGATTTCATATTATCAGGGTTTTCAAGTGGGATTTCACAGAGGTTTGTAAACACCTTAATGGAAGCAAAAGATATGCAATCAATGAGAAAGTGAAGGACGGCCATTAATTGATTCAGTATTGGTGTTTGAATGCATATTTTTCACTTAATCATTAATATAAATTCATTAAGGGGTTTTCACTTAACCATTAATATCAATTCAATAATTCAGGTGCCAGGCAACGTTCTAAAAAAAATAATTTTTCTAAATGAATTTATTATTCTTAATAAATGTATTAGGAATTGTTAATATACACACACTTAATAACACTCTGATGATCATATTTCATAAAATTCCAGTACGATTTGTTGATAGGATAGGAAAAGCTGTAAGTTATGCCCCGGGCAGGGTTGGGTAGGTTGGTGGCAGGTTTGATTGGTCCATGGGCGCGGTTAAGGAGGACCTGGTACAGAGCTGTGGCAGTACCTGGTTTCTATCTATCTATCTATCTATCTATCTATCTATCTATCTATTTGGTATTTATAGAGCACAAACTAATAATCAGTGGAAAACAAGATATTTGCCTGAATTGAATGATGTGGGAGGGACAACAGGGCAGATCTTTTATATCATGACAGTTCTGCAATAGGCTGGATAGCCAGGAGCTTTGAATAGTATTTAATAATATATGAGTTGAGCTTGCACAAAAAACATGCAACCAGCAAAGATATGTTGTTTTGTTTTTTTGTTTTTTAAAGTAAATAATGTAAAGACCTGCAAATATATATATACAGTATGTATATATATATATATATATATATATATATATATAGTTTTAATGGTTTTCTTAATGTAAAGTATTGGTGAAGTCAACACAAATAACCATGTTTTGTAATGGTTTTCAAAAAGATTGGAATGACCTTGAAGTTGAAGCCGTATGAAAAGCTTTGCGAGATAACACATATGGCTTTTGTTCTAGACTGAAATCATTTAAAGGATGACATGATTTTTGTTACACATGATGTATTTTCCCTGTATACTAATATAGATAATGAAAGGGGTATGGAACAATGAATGAATATTTGAGGAAGTATACATTTATATTTTTTTATCAAGGGAATTTGATTCTAAAAATTATTTTGCCTACTGGTGCACTACTTTTTCCAGGTGTGCAAATATATTGGTGTAAAATTATATTTAATTTGAGTCTTGAAGATCAGCTTTTGGATATAGATATAGAAAACATTGGCATATTAAAGTGTTTGCATCAGAGTGCTAAGGTAACTATTAGTACTGAGTAAAGGGAGGACACAGGAAATAGATCACTTTTATTGACAATTTATGCTAAACAAAGCAATGATTATGATTATACATTAGACAAATTCTTTGATGGTTAATGGTTTGTTAGTTACTAAAGATGGCCTACACTGGCAGGGAAGAAGATAACAGTCATCACATCTCATCAGGGGCCCGATCCGATATACAGCGTCGCCCGCAGAAGCGGGCGACGCCAAAATTTGCGCGGGTTTGGTATCCTATATACGGCGTAACCTAGAAGTTATGCTCGTATACTGTATTTCTGCCTTTGGCCGTAGTTTTTTGGCCCATAGGCAGGTATACCAAACCCACGCAGTTTGGTATCCAATATACAGCGTAAGGACTTACATGGCGAAAATGGAGAAATCTTACTCCATTTTCACCTCGCCACAAAATGCAGCCGTAGTAAGCCTTACGCTGTCTATTGGAGCCCGTAACTCCCTAAACTACCTGCCAAGTAAAACCTAACACCTAACGCATGCGCAATGTCTATCTACCTGTCAACCGCGATCTCCCGCCGCAATCCCTAATAAAGTATTTAACCCCTAAACCGCCGCCCCCGGACCCCACCGCCACCGACATTAAAAGTATAACCCCCTAATGTGATCCCCCTACACCGTCGCCAGCTACATTACATACCCCCTAATGTGAGCCCCTTACACCACCGCCATCTATATTACCTACCCCCTAATGTGAGCTCCTACCCAGCCGCCAGCTATATTACCTACCCCCTAATGTAAGCTCCTACCCCGCCGCCAGCTATATTAAAATTATTAACCCCTAATTTAATCCCCCTACACCGCCGCCAGCTATATTAATTACATTAACCCCTAATTTAATCCCCCTACACCGCAGCCAGCTATATTAATTACATTAACCCCTAATTTAATCCCCCTATACCGCCGCCAGCTATATTAATTACATTAACCCCTAATTTAATCCCCCTATACTGCCGCCAGCTATATTAAATTAATTAACCCCTAATCTAATCCCCCTATACCGCCGCCAGCTATATTAAATACATGAACCCCTAATCTAATCCCCCTACACCGCCACCAGCTATATTAACTATATTAACCCTAATTATATTAGGGTTAATATAGTTAATATAGTTATTATATTATATATATTAACTATATTAACCCTAATTATATTAGGGTTAATATAGTTAATATCGTTATTATATTATATATATTAAGTATAATAATCCTATCTAACTCTAACATCCCTAACTAAATTCTTATTAAAATAAATCTAATTAATATTAATATTATTAATTAAAACATTCCTATTTAAATCTAAATACTTACCTATAAAATAAACCCTAAGATAGCTACAATGTAATTAATAATTACATTGTAGCTATTTTAGGGTTTATATTTATTTTACAGGTATCTTGGTATTTATTTTAACTAGGTACAATAGCTATTAAATAGTTAATAACTATTTAATAGCTACCTAGTTAAAATAATTACCAATTTACCTGTAAAATAAATCCTAACCTAAGTTACAAATACACCTACACTATCAATAAATTAAATAAACTACAAATATCTAAACTAAAATACAATTAAATAAACTAAACTAAATTACAAAAAACAAACAAACACTAAATTACAAAAAATAAAAAAAAGATTACAAGATTTTTAAGCTAATTACACCTATTCTAAGCCCCCTAATAAAATAATAAAGCCCCCCAAAATAAAAAAATTTCCCTAACCTATTCTAAATTAAAAAAGTTAACAGCTCTATTACCTTACCAGCCCCTAAAAGGGCCTTTTGAGGGGCATGCCCCAAAGAAATCAGCTCTTTTGCCTGTAAAAAAAAACACAATACCACCCCCCAACATTACAACCCACCACCCACATACCCCTACTCTAACCCTAACCCCCCTTAAATAAACCTAACACTACCCCCCTGAAGATCTCCCTACCTTGTCTTCACCCAGCCGGGCAGAACTCTTCATCCGATCCGGGCGATGTCTTCAATCAAGCGGCAGAGAAGAAGTCTTCCATCCGGCGATGTCTTCAATCAAGCAGCAGAGAAGAGGTCCTCCATCGGGGCGAAGTTTTCTTCCAAGCGGCATCTTCAATCTTCTTTCTTCGCTCCTCCGACACGGAACATCCATCCGGCACGACGACTTCCCGACGATTGAGGTTCCTTTAAATGACGTCATCCAAGATGGCATCCGTCAAATTCCGATTGGCTGATAGGATTCTATCAGCCAATCGGAATTAAGGTAGAAAAATCTGATTGGCTGATTGAATCAGCCAATCAGATTCAAGTTCAATCCGATTGGCTGAACCAATCAGCCAATCGGATTGAACTTGAATCTGATTGGCTGATTCAATCAGCCAATCAGATTTTCCTACCTTAATTCCGATTGGCTGATAGAATCCTATCAGCCAATCGGAATTCGACGGACGCCATCTTGGATGACGTCATTTAAAGGAACCTCATTCATCGGGTAGTCGTCGTGCCGGATGGATGTTCCGCGTCGGAGGAGCGAAGAAAGAAGATTGAAGATGCCGCTTGGAAGAAAACTTCGCCCCGATGGAGGACCTCTTCTCTGCCGCTTGATTGAAGACATTGCCGGATGGAAGACTTCTTCTTTGCCGCTTGGATGAAGACATCACCAGATGGAAGACTTCTTCTCTGCCCCTTGATTGAAGACATCGCCCGGATCGGATGAAGAGTTCTGCCCGGCTGGGTGAAGACAAGGTAGGGAGATCTTCAGGGGGGTAGTGTTAGGTTTATTTAAGGGGGGTTTGGGTTAGAGTAGGGGTATGTGGGTGGTGGGTTGTAATGTTGGGGGGTGGTATTGTGTTTTTTTTTACAGGCAAAAGAGCTGATTTCTTTGGGGCATGCCCCGCAAAAGGCCCTTTTAAGGGCTGGTAAGGTAATAGAGCTGTTAACTTTTTTAATTTAGAATAGGGTAGGGAATTTTTTTTATTTTGGGGGGCTTTATTATTTTATTAGGGGGCTTAGAATAGGTGTAATTAGCTTAAAAATCTTGTAATCTTTTTTTTATTTTTTGTAATTTAGTGTTTTTTTTTGTAATTTAGTTTAGTTTATTTAATTGTATTTTAGTTTAGATATTTGTAGTTTATTTAATTTATTGATAGTGTAGGTGTATTTGTAACTTAGGTTAGGATTTATTTTACAGGTAAATTGGTAATTATTTTAACTAGGAAGCTATTAAATAGTTATTAACTATTTAATAGCTATTGTACCTAGTTAAAATAAATACCAAGTTACCAGTAAAATAAATATAAACCCTAAAATAGCTACAATGTAATTATTAATTACATTGTGGCTATCTTAGGGTTTATTTTATAGGTAAGTATTTAGATTTAAATAGGAATATTTTAATTAATAATATTAATATTAATTAGATTTATTTTAATAAGAATTTAGTTAGGGATGTTAGAGTTAGATAGGGTTATTATACTTAATATATATAATATAATAACGATATTAACTATATTAACCCTAATATAATTAGGGTTAATATAGTTAATATATATAATATAATAACTATATTAACTATATTAACCCTAATATAATTAGGGTTAATATAGTTAATATATTTGGCGGCGGTGTAGGGGGATTAGATTAGGGGTTAATGTATTTAATATAGCTGGCGGCGGTATAGGGGGATTAGATTAGGGGTTAATGTATTTAATATAGCTGGCGGCGGTATAGGGGGATTAGATTAGGGGTTAATGTATTTAATATAGCTGGCGGCGGTATAGGGGGATTAGATTACGGGTTAATGTATTTAATATAGCTGGCGGCGGTATAGGGGGATTAGATTAGGGGTTAATTAATTTAATATAGCTGGCGGCGGGGTAGGGGGATTAAATTAGGGGTTAATAATTTTAATATAGCTGGTGGCAGTATAGGGGATTAGATTAGGGGTTAATTAATTTAATATAGCTGGCGGCGGTGTAGGGGGATTAAATTAGGGATTAATAATTTTAATATAGCTGGCGACGGGGTAGGGGGATTAGATTAGGGGTTAATAATTTTAATATAGCTGGCGGCGGGGTAGGCGCTCACATTAGGGGGTAGTTAATGTAGGTGGCGGCGGGGTAGGAGCTCACATTAGGGGCTAGTTAATGTAGGTGGTGGCGGGGTAGGAGCTCACATTAGGGGGTAATATAGATAATGTAGGTGGCGGCGGGGTCCGGGAGCGGCGCTTTAGGGGTTAATAACTTTATTAGGTGGTGGCGGGGTCCGGGAGCGGCGGTTTAGGGGTTAATACATTTTTTATTGTTAGGATAGTGAGGGGGGATAGCGGATAGAGGGTTAGACGTGTTGGGCTATGTTTGGGAGGCGTGTTAGACAGTATGTGAGATTTAATAATTTAGTCAGGTTTTGTAGGCGCCGGCAGTTTCTAAAGTGTCATAAGTCACTGGCGACTCCAGAAATTTGTACTTACGCAGATTTCTGGACATCGCTGGTTTATCCGACTTACGGCACTTTAGCATCTGACGGCGCCGTATGTAGGATAGCTCGAGTTGCGAGCTGAAACTACGGGCGGCGGGGGTTCCCTCGCTTGCGCCGCAAACTACGATCTTTATCGGATCGCGCCCCAGTTGACATACACTTTGTAGAAGATGTTCAGCCTAGTCTCAGTCCAGGTTCAACACTGAGATAATACCCAAAAGCAACACTGAACTAAACTTTAATTTCAGTCTGCATTTAACTCTCAATGCATGGTGTCAGAGAGACAGTTGTGGCTTACCCACAGATCTTTTCCCCCCTATTACATCACAGTACTAACTTTCTATAACAAGACTGTGAACAATATATTAACAAGTAGTGATGTATCTACTCTCCTGCTATTTGTTTAAAAACATTAAATTAATTAGTCAGAATGAAGGTATTGAAAACCTATATTGTTTATGTTATGCGCGGAGCAGGAACGTAAAAAAAACTTATTCCCAAGGCCTGCGGTTATATGTGTTCTCTTAAAGCAAAGTTTTAATCTGAAATTCTAATACAAAAGAAAAGGGGGTTAATATAGGCGCTGCCCAGAATGCAAATTAAAATACAGTATCTCTATCAATCGTCTATATCCTGTGTCCCAGGTTGAATTTATCTACATAGAGGTGATATCCCTCCTGTTATTAGGCCTATTGATAGTGCATACAATGATTATTCAAACATAAATGTAACATATATGTCATATATAAAATAAAATATGTCTTACAACTCCTATTGACAGAACTGTAGCAGAAAATATCCGTAATTGTATACTGGTTATAAGTTCTCTGCAGAAAAGTTCTCTTTAATGGTTCTCAGTGTATAGGCTGCTCCTTAACAAAGTCCCATCACGAACTTCCAAATAGCTAAGAAAAAACAAAAAGAAACAGAAGCACCCACCGCATCTAAGTGCAGATTATACGTATGATTTTAATATTAAAAAATTGACAGAAGAATAACACTCACAATGTTAAAAATAAATACAGGCCTTGTATGATAACTTTGAAGAAGTCACTGGTTATGTTGTGTCCCGCTGTAATCCTTCCAAGATGGAGACTCCGCGTCTCAGCCAGATGGAGGTGTGTAAACCGTTGGACCAATCCGGTGTGTCCTTGGCCAGGGGCTGGAACGCTACGGGTAGTAGCGTGGTGCGACCCCGATGTTAGTAGAGAACCTCCTCCAAGGTGGATTCCAAGTTCAGCTGGAAAACACTTTTACAGAAGGAATGTGCCTTTCTTTGCTAAAAGTTAGACAATATTCATTGCCTCCAAAAACAAGCTTTTACTGTGCAGTCATATTGGTGTGGGACAGATCTTTAGTTTGAGAATGCAGGTGAGACGTCAACTCCTTGTACTGAACCACAGGACTGACCAGACAGAAAAAATTAGCTTGAACTAACAATCCATGGGAGAGCTGCTAAATATCAGAGATACAAACACCAAGGAAAAAGTAACCAGGCTTGCAAGTGCAACTTTTTACTTTGTTCAGTAATCCAAAATCGAAGGGATTACCTGAAGGAAGCGTATAAACTCCTGAATGACAAAGATACATACCAACTCCTTACGTTTAATCCAACTGTAAAGTATAAGAAAGAATTATTTGATCACCTATATACTGCAAAACAGGAAGGTATATTAAATCAGAATGAATTTAATTATTTATATGAGGTACACCCGAAAGTGGCTTGTTTTTATCACTTGCCAAAAATTCATAAAAACATCAAAGAACCTCCGGGAAGACCCATTGTGTCCGGCATTGGGTCTCTTTGCGACAATATGTCAAAATATATAGACTATTTTTTACAACCTTTAGTAAAGTTGATCCCAGCATACATAAGAGACACAGTGGATGTTATCAATAAATTTGAGGGCATAGATTGGTCACCCAAATATTCGTGGGTGACGTGTGATGTTTCGGCATTATATACCAGCATACCCCACGACAAAGGGGTTTCAGTAATTGAAGAAGAATGTCTAAGAAGAAATATCTCTCCCATACATTCCAAATTTTTATCAGAATCAATCCATTTCATTTTATCACATAATTATTTTTTATTTGAAAATAAATTTTATAAACAAACACAAGGGACGGCGATGGGGACGACATTTGCCCCATCGTACGCTAATTTATATATGTCTAACTATGAAGAACAGTACATATGGAACAACAACCCATATTTCAACCAAATTTTAATGTACTTTCAGTACATAGATGACATCATCTTCATTTGGAAAGGGGAAGTACAAGATTTAGATAGACTAATAGAACACATGAACAAGAACGAATTTAATTTGAAGTTCACTTATGTACATTCACAGACTGAAATTAGTTTTTTGGACCTAACACTGTTTGTAGATCATAACAAAATAACAGTCAAAAATTACAGAAAAGATACAGATAGGAATGGCCTATTAAATGCCAAAAGTGGCCATTACAAGCAATGGAAGAATAACATCCCCCTGGGCCAGTACCAACGTATTAAACGTAACTGTACCAATGTTGAGGACTACAATTTGGAAGCTGAAGGTCTGACTAGAAAATTTGAGGATAAAGGTTACAATAGACACCATCTATCTGAAATGAGAAATAGGGTAGATCAAATGGATAGAAAAATGATGTTGTAGAATATAAATAATAAGAAAAAAGAAATGGTTATAGAGCATTCAAATCCTAAATTTATTACAAAATACAATAATCAACACCATTTGATTAAAAATATAATGAATAAACATTGGGACGTATTAAGACTGGACCCGATTCTAAATAAATCAATAGGGAGTAGGCCTGAAATAGTTTTTAGAAAAAATAGATTTAAAAAACATTCTGGCCCCTAGCAAATTGAGAGGTAAACCACCGGTAAAAATCTCAGATTGGGGCAACAGTTATGGAACTTTTAAATGTAAAACAAAAGATTGTCTAATGTGTCCACATATTGCAAAAAATCATAATGAAATTGAAAATTATGACAATTCTAGGACCTATTCTAACAAAAATAGATGTACATGTATGAGCACACATGTGGTATACCATCTTAAGTGTAAGTGTAATTTTATCTATGTGGGAAGGACAAAAAGAAAGATAAAATATCGCTTTAGGGAACATTTGAATAATATAGAAAAAGGTCTAGAAACACTAAGGCCTAGATTTAGAGTTTTGTCGGTAAGGACCCGCGTAGCTAACGCCGGCTTTTTTCTAGCCGCACCATAAAAATAACTCTGGTATTGAGAGTCCACATAAAGGCTGCGTTAGGCTCCAAAAAAGGAGCGTAGAGCATTTTTAACGCAGCTTCAACTCTCGATACCAGAGTTGCTTACGCAAGCGGCCAGCCTCAAAAACGTGCTCGTGCACGATTCCCCCATAGGAAACAATGGGGCTGTTTGGGCTGAAAAAAAACCTAACACCTGCAAAAAAGCCGCGTTCAGCTCCTAACGCAGCCCCATTGTTTGCTATGCGTAAACACTTCCTACGTCTGCACCTAACACTCTAACATGTACCCCGAGTCTAAACACCCCTAACCTTACACTTATTAACCCCTATTCTGCCGCCCCCGCTATCGCTGACCCCTGCATATTATTATTAACCCCTAATCTGCCGCTCCGTAAACCGCCGCTACTTACATTATCCTTATGTACCCCTAATCTGCTGCCCTAACATCGCCGACCCCTATATTATATTTATTAACCCCTAATCTGCCCCCCACAACGTCGCCTCCACCTGCCTACACTTATTAACCCCTAATCTGCCGAGCGGACCTGAGCCCTACTATAATAAAGTTATTAACCCCTAATACGCCTCACTAACCGTATAATAAATAGTATTTACCCCTAATCTGCCCTCCCTAACATCGCCGACACCTAACTTCAATTATTAACCCCTAATCTGCCAACCGGAGCTCACCGCTATTCTAATAAATGTATTAACCCCTAAAGCTAAGTCTAACCCTAACACTAACACCCCCCTAAGTTAAATATAATTTTAATCTAACGAAATTAATTAACTCTTATTAAATACATTATTCCTATTTAAAGCTAAATACTTACCTGTAAAATAAATCCTAATATAGCTACAATATAAATTATAATTACATTGTAGCTATTTTAGGATTAATATTTATTTTACAGGCAACTTTGTAATTATTTTAACCAGGTACAATAGCTATTAAATAGTTAAGAACTATTTAATAGTTACCTAGTTAAAATAATTACAAAATTACCTGTAAAATAAATCCTAACCTAAGTTACAATTAAACCTAACACTACACTATCATTAAATTAATTAAATAAAATACCTACAATTACCTACAATTAAACCTAACACTACACTATCAATACATATATTAAATACAATACCTACAAATAACTACAATGAAATAAACTAACTAAAGTACAAAAAATAAAAAAGAACTAAGTTACAAAAAATAAAAAAATATCTACAAACATAAGAAAAATATTACAACAATTTTAAACTAATTACACCTACTCTAAGCCCCGTAATAAAACAACAAAGCCCCCCAAAATAAAAAATGCCCTACCCTATTCTAAATTACTAAAGTTAAAAGCTCTTTTACCTTACCAGCCCTGAACAGGGCCCTTTGCGGGGCATGCCCCAAGAAGTTCAGCTCTTTTGCCTGTAAAAAAAACATACAATACCCCCCCCCCAACATTACAACCCACCACCCACATACCCCTAATCTAACCCAAACCCCCCTTAAATAAACCTAACACTAAGCCCCTGAAGATCTTCCTACCTTGTCTTCACCATACCAGGTTCACCGATCGGTCCTGAAGAGCTCCTCCGATGTCCTGATCCAAGCCCAAGCGGGGGGCTGAAGATGTCCATGATCCGGTAGAAGTCTTCATCCAAGCGGGGCAGAAGAGGTCTTCCATCCGATTGAAGTCTTCATCCAAGCGGGGCAGAAGAGGTCTTCCATCCGATTGAAGTCTTCATCCAGGCGGCATCTTCTATCGACATCCATCTGGAACGGAGCGGCAGCATCCTGAAGACCTCCGACGCGGAACATCCATCCTGGCCGACGACTGAATGACGAATGACGGTTCCTTTAAATGACGTCATCCAAGATAGCGTCGCTCGAATTCCGATTAGTTAACTCTTATTAAATACATTATTCCTATTTAAAGCTAAATACTTACCTGTAAAATAAATCCTAATATAGCTACAATATAAATTATAATTACATTGTAGCTATTTTAGGATTAATATTTATTTTACAGGCAACTTTGTAATTATTTTAACCAGGTACAATAGCTATTAAATAGTTAAGAACTATTTAATAGTTACCTAGTTAAAATAATTACAAAATTACCTGTAAAATAAATCCTAACCTAAGTTACAATTAAACCTAACACTACACTATCATTAAATTAATTAAATAAAATACCTACAATTACCTACAATTAAACCTAACACTACACTATCAATACATATATTAAATACAATACCTACAAATAACTACAATGAACATCCATCCTGGCCGACGACTGAATGACGAATGACGGTTCCTTTAAATGACGTCATCCAAGATAGCGTCCCTCGAATTCCGATTGGCTGATAGGATTCTATCAGCCAATCGGAATTAAGGTAGGAATATTCTGATTGGCTGATGGAATCAGCCAATCAGAATCAAGTTCAAGCCAATTGGCTGATCCAATCAGCCAATCAGATTGAGCTTGCATTCTATTGGCTGTTCCGATCAGCCAATAGAATGCAAGCTAAATCTGATTGGCTGATTCCATCAGCCAATCAGAATATTCTTACCTTAATTCCGATTGGCTGATAGAATCCTATCACCCAATCGGAATTCGAGGGACGCCATCTTGGATGACGTCATTTAAAGGAACCGTCATTCGTCGTTCAGTCGTCGGCCAGGATGGATATTCCGCGTCGGAGGTCTTCAGGATGCTGCCGCTCCGTTCCAGATGGATGTCGATAGAAGATGCCGCCTGGATGAAGACTTCAATCGGATGGAAGACCTCTTCTGCCCCGCTTGGATGAAGACTTCAATCGGATGGAAGACCTCTTCTGCCCCGCTTGGATGAAGACTTCTACCGGATCATGGATATCTTCAGCCCCCCGCTTGGGCTTGGATCAGGACATCGGAGGAGTTCTTCAGGACGGATCGGTGAACCTGGTATGGTGAAGATAAGGTAGGAAGATCTTCAGGGGCTTAGTGTTAGGTTTATTTAAGGGGGGTTTGGGTTAGATTAGGGGTATGTGGGTGGTGGGTTGTAATGTTGGGGGGGGTATTGTATGTTTTTTTTACAGGCAAAAGAGCTGAACTTCTTGGGGCATGCCCCGCAAAGGGCCCTGTTCAGGGCTGGTAAGGTAAAAGAGCTTTTAACTTTAGTAATTTAGAATAGAGTAGGGCATTTTTTATTTTGGGGGGCTTTGTTGTTTTATTAGGGGGCTTAGAGTAGGTGTAATTAGTTTAAAATTGTTGTAATATTTTTCTTATGTTTGTAGATATTTTTTTTATTTTTTGTAACTTAGTTCTTTTTTATTTTTTGTACTTTAGTTAGTTTATTTCATTGTAGTTATTTGTAGATATTGTATTTAATTAATATATTGATAGTGTAGTGTTAGGTTTAATTGTAGGTAATTGTAGGTATTTTATTTAATTAATTTAATGATAGTGTAGTGTTAGGTTTAATTGTAACTTAGTCATAAAAGGAAAACCAAATAAAGTTCTGAATAAAGGATATGTCTGTGTCCTCTGGATGAGTTTTTCAGCTTGTTAGCATTCCTCAGTGAGATCCCATAAAAAAGGAAACAGAAAATTGCAACATAGTGTGAATCTGTAATGGCACTTTGAGGAAGTAGTTGTTTTGTAACAAATGACTACTCACATTTGTTGGAGCTTTCCACTAAGCTCAAGGATATGCGCACTCCCACTTTATACTGATGGGAAAACAGTACACTAGGCAAAACTTGGATACAAATTTATTTTAAAATATATAAAAGCATCACATAAGCCTTGATAACACCACAACGTAAGGGTACAAAAGCAGATATGCTGTAATAAATGCTTCAAATCGCCAAACTTGCAAAGAGGTAAATGGATCAGCAGGAGTGTGACCGCCGAAACCAAAACCTCTTTAGTAGCAAGACAGTAGCGCTAAGCCCCCAGGTGTCCTGGCTAGTGTAGAGACGTGATAAAACTCAATATAGAACAGTTCAGTTCCGACGTACGTTTCGCAGGTATGCTTTGTCAAGGAATGTTTGTGCGCATGTCCAAGAGTCCTTTTAAACAATCCATTGATGAGTTTCTGCCAGGTTTGTAGTTCCATCCTCCATTTTGGAAGTTGGCATTTAGGTAATTTGTCATTAAACAACTAGTATGTTTTTCAGCTTCTTTCAGTTTTATACATTTTGTTGATATATGCATAGATGTTAAGATGGATAACCAGAATTGGTAAATTATGCATTATAATGTTATAGCATTATACATATATGTAAAACTTCAAAAAACATAATCACATTGTGCCTGCAATTGGTGTCTATACTGATGGTATATGTAGGTATTTGTTGTGTTTTTTTTTTTTTTTTAAACCCCTTATTGTGAAGGTATTAGTTATATCTTTTTTAGTTTAAGTGATGTTACTGACTATATGTCCTATGGACCATAATTAAACTACTAGCCTTATTATAAACCTAGTTGTATCGTAATGTTTTCAAAAATAGATTTTATTTGTTAGCATGTGGCATGTTTAAAAACATATATTGTACTTGTATGTGTTTGCGCTGAAAAGTTATGATAGGATGTTGAGGTTACTGTTTCTAACTATGTGTTTAATTTTACATTTGGGGTTCCATATATTGAAAATAAGTTTGTGAAACATTCTAAAACTACCTAGCACTGACAATATGAGTGTGGACAAAGGGAAAAAAAATAAATAAATAAATAAATAAAAAAAAAAAAAAATAATAATAAAAAAAAAAAAAAAAAAATAAAAATTAAAATTTAAAAAAAATTAAAAAAAAAAAAAAAAAAAAATATAAAAATAAATAAATAAAAATAAAATAAAAAAATATTAAAACTTAAAAAAAATGTAACATTTTTTTTTTTTCTCCTTTCCCTCTTTTTTTCTTTTTAAAAAAAATATATATATATATATTATAAATTTAAAAAAAAATAAATAAAAAAATAAAAATAAAACAAGACATATATAGATTTTATAGCCTTCGTAGCTGTACTTATAAATAACTTTCACAAAAAGTGATGGATTTCAAAATCTTTATTAAGACCATTGGGTATCAAGCTATCCATAATATGGATCCACTTCATTTCCAATTGTCCCAATCTATTCTGTGTGTCTCCTCCCTTCCAATTCAGTTCTAATTTCCTAATGCCCAGAAATGCCAAATCCTTTACATTTCTATTGTGCTTTTTATCAAAGTGAGACGATACTGTATGATTAGCATAACCCTTTTCAATATTGTAAATATGCTCATTCATCCTAATTTTCAGAAGTCTAGAGGTACGCCCTATATAGATTAAATTGCATGAGCATGTAAATTACGTTTTTGCTATTGCAAGTAATAAATTGATCTATACTGTACTCAAATTACTCAAACACACAACAAATACCTACATATACCATCAGTATAGACACCAATTGCAGGCACAATGTGATTATGTTTTTTGAAGTTTTGCATATATGTATAATGCTATAACATTATAATGCATAATTTACCAATTCTGGTTATCCATCTTAACATCTATGCATATATCAACAAAATGTATAAAACTGAAAGAAGCTGAAAAACATACTAGTTGTTTAATGACAAATTACCTAAATGCCAACTTCCAAAATGGAGGATGGAACTACAAACCTGGCAGAAACTCATCAATGGATTGTTTAAAAGGACTCTTGGACATGCGCACAAACATTCCTTGACAAAGCATACCTGCGAAACGTACGTCGGAACTGAACTGTTCTATATTGAGTTTTATCACGTCTCTACACTAGCCAGGACACCTGGGAGCTTAGCGCTACTGTCTTGCTACTAAAGAGGTTTTGGTTTCGGCGGTCACACTCCTGCTGATCCATTTACCTCTTTGCAAGTTTGGCGATTTGAAGCATTTATTACAGCATATCTGCTTTTGTACCCTTACATTGTGGTGTTATCAAGGCTTATGTGACGCTTTTATATATTTTAAAATAAATTTGTATCCAAGTTTTGCCTAGTGTACTGTTTTCCCATCAGTATAAAGTGGGAGTGCGCATATCCTTGAGCTTAGTGGAAAGCTCCAACAAATGTGGGTAGTCATTTGTTACAAAACAACTACTTCCTCAAAGTGCCATTACAGATTCACACTATGTTGCAATTTTCTGTTTCCTTTTTTATGGGATCTCACTGAGGAATGCTAACAAGCTGAAAAACTCATCCAGAGGACACAGACATATCCTTTATTCAGAACTTTATTTGGTTTTCCTTTTATGATTTTTGTTATCACATTTATTTCACATTTTTTTTTTCTTTGTGATATTTGGTATATTTATTGTAATTTTAATTGTAACTTAGGTTAGGATTTATTTTACAGGTAATTTTGTAATTATTTTAACTAGGTAACTATTAAATAGTTCTTAACTATTTAATAGCTATTGTACCTGGTAAAAATAATTACAAAGTTGCCTGTAAAATAAATATTAATCCTAAAATAGCTACAATGTAATTATAATTTATATTGTAGCTATATTAGGATTTATTTTACAGGTAAGTATTTAGCTTTAAATAGGAATAATTTATTTAATAAGAGTTAATTAATTTCGTTAGATTAAAATTATATTTAACTTAGGGTGGTGTTAGTGTTAGGGTTAGACTTAGCTTTAGGGGTTAATACATTTATTAGAATAGCGGTGAGCTCCGGTCGGCAGATTAGGGGTTAATAATTGAAGTTAGGTGTCGGCGATGTTAGGGAGGGCAGATTAGGGGTTAATACTATTTATTATAGGGTTAGTGAGGCGGATTAGGGGTTAATAACTTTATTATAGTAGCGCTCAAGTCCGCTCGGCAGATTAGGGGTTAATAAGTGTAGGCAGGTGGAGGCGACGTTGTGGGGGGCAAATTAGGGGTTAATAAATATAATATAGGGGTCGGAGGTGTTAGGGGCAGCAGAATAGGGGTACATAAGGATAACGTAAGTGGCGGCGCTTTGCGGTCGGCAGATTAGGGGTTAATAAGTGTAGGTAGCTGGCGGCGATGTTGTGGGGGGCAGGTTAGGGATTACTAAATATAATATAGGGGTCGGCGGTGTAGGGGTACATAGGTAGTTTATGGGTGTTAGTGTACTTTAGAGTACAGTAGTTAAGAGCTTTATGAACCGGCGTTAGCCCAGAAAGCTCTTAACTACTGACTTTTTTCCTGCGGCTGGAGTTTTGTCGTTAGAGTTCTAACGCTTACTTCAGCCACGACTCTAAATACCGGAGTTAGAAAAATCCCATTGAAAAGATAGGATACGCAATTTATGTAAGGGGATCTGCGGTATGGAAAAGTCACGGCTGAAAAGTGAGCATTAGACCCTTTTTTGAGTGACTCTAAATACCGGAGTTAGCCTAAAACCAGCGTTAGGAGCCTCTAACGCTGGTTTTCACGGCTAACGCCAAACTCCAAATCTAGGCCATAGTGTTTCGCAGCACTTTAAGCTAGTCCATAACAGTGATCCAAAATGTCTGGAAATCAAAATTATAGAATGGATCCCTCCGAATGTATGGGATACCAACAGACTGCTGAAGTTGCGCCAACGTGAGACTTTTTGGATCAAAAAACTAGATTGTCTCTATCCCCAGGGATTAAATATCGATTTAGATATCCAAACCTTTTTGACATAAGAGTACTTAAGTGTCATAGTTACTTTGTCTGAATCTCAGTTTTTTTAAACTTTTTATTCTATAGATTAATGCTTAGAACAAGGAATATCTACATATGTCAGTAATTGTGAAGCATTAAAAATAGAGGTAAGCCCTTTTAGCATTTGCACTTCTATGTATGAGATGTGAGGTTATGAACTTTTAAAATATTTATGAATTTATATTTTTAACATTTATTTAGACACATGATGTCTTTTATCATTTTAGCATAGTATATATTGTTATTTAAAACATGTATTATTATAGTTAACTTATAAGTTGATTTATTATGATCAAATTCTCTACAGCTCTTATATGAGCCCTTTGGAACATTAAGAGTTAATATGGATCAGGTATTTCACCCTGCCCATAAATAGCAGGTAGGAGGTGTTAACTTTCACTCTTGAAAAAGTTCCTGTGTGGAACGAAACGTACGTCGAGTGAGCACACACAGTGTGCATTGATTTAGTTCAAATCCAGTTCCTGTGAGGCCACTGTTAGTGTCTTTTCATATAAAAGTGTAAAACACTAAGTGGGCTGAGGTACCGGAATATTACTACCCAGTGTTACTATATATGTATGCCTTTATAGTAAATGCACATAGTGTGCAATTATAGGTGCCGGTGAGGCCGCTATTAGTGCTGGTCACATATATACAGACACTAAGTGGGCTGAGGACCTAAATATTTATAGCACCAACGTGTTCTGACATCACCTAAGGACGAGGATTATTACAGCTGAACTTGGAATCCACTTTGGAGGAGGTTCTCTACTAACATCGGGGTCGGCTTTGCACAGCACCACGCTACTACCCGTAGCGTTCCAGCCCCTGGCCAAGGACACACCGGATTGGTCCAACGGTTTACACACCTCCATCTGGCTGAGACGCGGAGTCTCCATCTTGGAAGGATTACAGCGGGACACAACATAACCAGTGACTTCTTCAAAGTTATCATACAAGGCCTGTATTTATTTTTAACATTGTGAGTGTTATTCTTCTGTCAATTTTTTAATATTAAAATCATACGTATAATCTGCACTTAGATGCGGTGGGCGCTTCTGTTTCTTTTTGTTTTTTCTGAAATTCTAATACGTTAACTGCTTAATTAATTATTTCTGAATGAAATCATAAAAAGTAAAAATAAAGGTACATGACACCCACATTTTTCCTTTTCAGGTAGAGTATACAATAAATAATAATAATAATAATAATAATACAAGTAAATTGGAAAGTTGTATAAAATTGCACTCTTTCTCTAAATAATAAATGTTATTTTTGACTTTACTTTCCCTTTAAACGTTCTCTGATGTCTTTAGTAAAAACAATGTATTGGCACTTCTTGTAGATAAATGATTGCCCTATTCCTAGGTACAAAATCCTGTAGTCTTATTTATCTACAGTGTCAGCCTTAGTTAGAGGAGCGTCTCAAAAACACTGAAGAAAACCCAGTAAATGTGTTTATAAAGCCATCTATCTTTCCAGTAGGGGCAGATATATTTTTTGTAGACAAATAATACTATGGGGTCGATTCCAATCTTTCATTTTTATTCCAATGTTGGAAAAATAGCTACAGATGTTTTCGGTTAACAACATGATCATAATCTTCTCACATGTTTGTAAATATTTTATTATATCTTTTCATGTGACAACACTGAAGAAATCACACTTTGCTACAATGTAAAGTAGTGAGTGTACAGCCTTTATAACAGTGTAAATTTGCTGCCCCCTCAAAATAACTCAACACACAGCCATTAATGTCTAAACCGTTGGCAACAAAATTGAGTACACCCTTAAGTGGAAATGTCCAAATTGGGCCCAATTAGCCATTTCCCCTCCCCAGTGTCATGTGACTTGTTAGTGTTACAAGGTCTCAGGTGTGAATGGGGAGCAGGTGTGTTAAATTTGGTGCTATCGCTCTCACACTCTCTCATACTGGTCACTGGAAGTTCAACATGGCAACTCATGGCAAAGAACTCTCTGAGGATCAGAAAAAAAGAATTGTTGCTCTACAAAAAGATGGCCTAGGCTATAAGAAGATTGTCAAGATCCTGAAACTGAGCTGCAGCACGGTGGGAAAGACCATACAGCGGTTTCACAGGACAGGCTTCACTCAGAACAGGCCTCGTCATGGTCGACCAAAGAAGTTGAGTGCACGTGCTCAGCGTCATATCCAGAGGTTGTCTTTGGGAAATAGACATATGAGTGCTGCCAGCATTGCTGCAGAGGTTGAAGGGGTGGGGGGTCAGCCTGTCAGTGCTCAGACCTTATGCCGCACACTGCATCAAATTGGTCTGCATGGCTGTCGTCCCAGAAGGAAGCCTCTTCTAAAGATGATGCACAAGAAAGCCTGCAAACAGTTTGCTGAAGACAAGCAGACTAAGGACATGGATTACTGGAACCATGTCCTGTGGTCCGATGTGACCAAGATAAACTTATTTGGATCAGATGGTGTCAAGCATGTGTGGTGGCAACCAGGTGAGGAGTACAAATACAAGTGTGTCTTGCCTACAGTCAAGCATGGTGGTGGGAGTGTCATGGTCTGGGACTGCATGAGTGCTGCCGGCACTGGGGAGCTACAGTTCATTGAGAGAACCATGAATGCCAACATGTACTGTGACATACTGAAGCAGAGCATGATCCTCTCCCTTTGGAGACTGGGCCGCAGGGCAGTATTCTAACATGATAACGGCCGCAAACAAACCTCCAAGACGACCATTTCCTTGCTAAAGAAACTGAGGGTAAAGGTGATGGAATGGCCAAGCATGTCTCCAGACCTAAACCCTATTGAGCATCTGTGGGGCATTCTCAAATGGAAGGGGGGGGAGCACCAGCTCCGTGATGTCGTCATGAAGGAGTGGAAGAGGACTCCAGTGGCAACCTATGAAGCTCTGGTGAACTCCATGCCCAAGAGGGTTAAGGCAGTGCTAGGAAATAATGGTGGCCACACAAAATATTGACACTTTGGGCCCAATTTGAACATTTCCACTTAGCGGTGTACTCACTTTTGTTGCCAATGGTATAGACATTAATGGCTGTGTGTTGAGTAATTTTGAGGGGACAGCAAATTCACACTGTTATACAGGCTGTACACTCACTACTTTACATTGTAGCTAAGTGTAATTTCTTCAGTGTTGTTGTCACATGAAAAGATATAATAAAATATTTACAAAAATGTGAGGGGCGTACTCACTTTTGTGAGATACTGTATATATCTATATGAATATATACAGGTATAGATATATACAGATATAATATATATATATATATATATATATATATATATATATATCTATATCTATATATATATATATAAATATATATATATATATATATATATATATATATATATACACTGTATTGTTCCGAGTATAGGCCACATCCTTAAAGTTTGGTGCCATTTTAAAGAAATTAAAATTTTAACTTAAAATAAATATACACATTACGGCCTCCTCTTAACCCACTCACCCTATTAACTACCTACCTACAAGCATCTCCTCAGCCCTCCTCACCCTCTTAGCCCCCTTCTTCCTCACACAGCCCCTTCTCAGCACTTATCATACATCCCCAATCCTGACTCACCCTTCTCACCCTCAGCACACACACATAAGGCGGCTCCCATCCCACCCTGGGTCCATCCCACTCCCATCCTTTGTGCTATAGATATTTACTGGTATTCTCAAAGGGGTTACACTAGTAGTAGGTACCAGTAAATCCAATACAGTACTGTTAGATGACTTTACTGAGATCAATTTTAGTGTACCTCAATCCTGTCATGCTGCCTCCTGTGTCACAGCCGATACCGGTAACTCACAGCAACTCCTGCTCTCATCTTAAGCCCCTCCCACTCTCATCCTGAGCACATCGATGTGGGCCGTGGTGTTGCTGGGGAATAAACTGTGCCGGACATTGGCTTCTGTGACACGGTGCGGTGGCCAATTATAAATACAACTTTAAGTAGGGAATTGTCTCTAGTGCCCATCCTATCAGGGAGTGTTGTGTGCGGGAGCTTTGGTTGTCGGCTGTAGCCGACAGAATCTCCAGGAACCCCAGTGTTTGTGCCAAAATTCCTCCCTGTTATGAGAACTGTGCTCCCGCTTAACCCCGCCCCCGACAACTCACTGCAACATCCGGAGTATAGGCCGCACCCCTGATTTAAAGACTTGCATCAGGGTAAAAAAGTGCGGCCTATACTCAGAACAATATGGTATATATATATATATATATATATATATATACAGTGAGGGAAAAAATAATTTGATCCCCTGTTGATTTTGTACGTTTGCCTACTGACAAAGAAATGATCAGTCTATAATTTTAATGGTAGGTTTATTTGAACAGAGACAGAATAGCAACAAAAAATCCAGAAAAACGCATTTCAAAAAAGTTATAAATTGATTTGCATTTTAATGAGTGAAAGTACTTGGTGGCAAAACCCTTGTTGGCAATCACAGAGGTCAGACATTTCTTGTAGTTGGCCACCAGGTTTGCACACATCTCAGGAGGGATTTTGTCCCACTCCTCTTTTCAGATCCTCTCCAAGTCATTAAGGTTTTGTGGCTGACGTTTGGCAACTTGAACCTTCAGCTCCCTCCACAGATTTTCTATGGGATTAATGTTTGGAGACTGGCTACGCCACTCCAGGACCTTAATGTGCTTCTTCTTGAGCCACTCTTTTGATGCCTTGGCCATGTGTTTTGGGTCATTGTCATGCTGGAATACCAATCCACGACCCATTTTCAATGCCCTGGCTGAGGAAAGGAGGTTCTCACACAAGATTTTACAGTACATGGCCCTCTCCATCGTCCCTTTGATGTGGTGAAGTTGTTCTGTCCCCTTAGCAGAAAATCACCCCCAAAACATAATGTTTCTACCTTCATGTTTGATGATGGGGATGGTGTTCTTTGGGTCATAGGCAGCATTCCTCCGCCTCCAAACACAGATAGTTGAGTTGATACCAAAGAGCTTGATTTTGGTCTCATCTGACCACAATGTTCATTGACAAACTTCAGACAGGCCTCTACATGTGCTTTCTGCTGTACATGAGCAGGGAGACTTTGCAGGAGCTGCAGAATTTCAGTCCTTTGCGGCGTAGTGTGTTACCAATTGTTTTCTTGGTGACTATGGTCCCAGCTGCCTTGAGATCATTGATAAGATCCTCTGTGTAGTTCTGGGCTGATTCCTCATTGTTCTCATGATCATTGAAACTCCACGAGGTGAGATCTTGCATGGAGCCCCAGACCAAAGGAGATTGACAGTTATTTTGTGTTTCTTCCATTTGCGAATAATCGCACCAACTTTTGTCACCTTCTCACCAAGTTGCTTGGTGATGGTCTTGTAGCCAATGCCAGCCTTGTGTAGGCTGGTTTTGGACATGGTGGAAAGTTTGGAATCTGTTTGATTGCTTCTATGGGCAGGTGTCTTTTATACAGGTAACAAGCTGAGATTAGGAGCTCTCCCTTTAAGAGAGTGCTCCTAATCGCAGCTCGTTACCTGTATAAAAGACACCTGGGAGCCAGAAATCTTGCTGATTGATAGGGGATCAAATACTTACTTCACTCATTAAAATGCAAATCAATTTATAACTTTTTTGAAATGCGGTTTTTCAGGATTTTGTTGTTGTTTTTCTGTCTCTCACTGTTCAAATAAACCTACCATTAAAATTATAGACTGATTATTTCTTTGTCCGTCGGCAAACGTACAAAAATCAGCAGGGGGGCATATATTTTTTTCCCTCACTGTATACATATAAATAGAAATAGTTAAAAATACTAAGAACACTTTCTTCTAAGTAAAGAACATTGGAATGTAAAATATTTACATTAAATACATAGTAAAACACATAAAATATTAAAATGTATTAAAAATGTATTAAAAATTATTTTTCAAGTTTTAAAGTATAAAACTATTTAGGGCTAGATTACATGCGCCCACAAAAGGGCAAATTCGGCCATTTACAGGCGCTCAATAAATAACCAGCCATTACAAGTGGCTTGTTATTGCTACCATGAACACGCAGTAGCAATTAGCATTCCGAAAATTAACCAGAGATCAGATATCTGGTTAATTTTCAAAAAGTGCCCCAATCGCTCCCACATTTTAGTGTATGTTTCTATATAAAATAAAAAATAGAATAGCATCTGTAATTTTTTATTTTTTTTAAGGAACTGCACAAAGCAGTTTTATGGGGTTAAAGTTAACGGGTGTGGGGTGTTAGAAAAATATGGCACTGAAAAGTGCCTTTACATTGTGGTCTATGAACTGTGTGTTCTCTATAAATATAAATGTATATGCTTATATACATATATATTTATGTTTTAATATGTGTACATACACAAACACATAAATATATATGAATATATTGATATACATATATATTTAAATTTGCTGCCCATTGCTATGCAACTTACCCCCTTTGCTGCGCTAAGTTTTCATGCCGTTTCTGATGGCATAAGAACGAGGCTCCTATTGGAGCCTATGGAAGCGCGCTCTTGTGAGTGCAAAGCTTCCGTGCACTTTATTTTTATTTTATTTTACACTTTACGCTAGGTCTTTAGTCACACTAACCAGTTTACTTTCAACTTGTAATATGTGCACAACTTGTAATCTAGCCCATTGTGTTTAAAAAAACACACCCTCTGAGATGCATATTCTAACTTAACATCAGCACCTTTTGCATCACCCTGGCCCAGATATATGGATTTATTTACAAGCTGATTGGTGACTGTCAATCACGCGCAAGCAAAGAAATTATTTTTGTGTTATGTTTCAGTTTTAATAAGAATTAGGCATTCATTTTCAACAGATTCACTACCTTGTTTGCCTTCTTATATAGCTCCTATTTTTTTTTAACCATTCTGATATCTTTACATTAAAATCACATCAAACTAATCAGTAGTAGCCAGAGAGAGCTCTCTGTTTAAAAAATAAATAAATCAGGAAACTTATAAAGGCAGCATTAAAATGAGAATGATCATATGTTTCAGAACTAGATGAGTTAATGTATGATCTGTGTTTCTTACATTAAATTCAAATTAAATAACTGGCTCAAATATATAAACATATACAATACACTCACATGCATGCACGAACACGCACACACACTCCTGTTGCAGTGAAGCACTTAAATACCAGCAAATCTTGAAGCTGTTTGCTGTTTCTCAGCTATCAGTGCCCCATTTTAGAATCTACTCTCCATTTCCTACAAACAAGCTACATGAGCGTCAGTTTCATGTATCATTTAACTTGGTAAAATAGCATCCAGCATCATTCAGCAGACTGGCCAGAAAGCTTGACTGCTAAACAAACAGTACAATATACAGAATATATCAGTTCCCTGCATTAATAATTCCTCCATGAGTGCCCCCCCCCCCCCTTTAAAAGTTATTTAAACATTGCAGCTTTACAGAATCAATGGCTTAAGTTGTGAGAAGCGTAAGCAGCAGCTAATCTATCAGGAGTTCAGTGGACTTAATGGCTCTACAGAGTGTCTGTGGTTGGGATCAACTGATTTCAAGGCAAACTCTTCCACAAGATCTATGCCCTTTCCTCACTTCTCCCTTTTTCCCCAGTTTACTCCTGCCTCATCAAGCATGGTCATCTCGGCGCCACCCATCAAAGCCACCACCTCAGCCCCATGGCACAACAACATTGGCATTTCTTTATGAGGGAGGGGTGGTGGCTGCTACAGATACTCGATCTTCTGCCAATAAGTTGGTTTGTAGCCCAGATAGCCGCAAAGCTAAGCTCATCCACAGCCACTTGCTAGCCTCCACCTCAGGAAGTGCCGCAGACTGTCAGTTCTTTGGTCGAGTTCTGTCCAGAGAGTGCCGCCTCTACCAATTGAGAAATGGGCACATGCCCAGTGTGCGAGGAGCAGCCAGATTACTGAGCTTTTTGATGCTGCCATTTCGAGGCACTGATATTTGTGCTGCCTTTACCCTGTCTGGCTGGGACCGTAGTGGACCCTCCATCTGCTATGTGTACAATGATGGGACTCGCCTCAGCTCTGATATCATCTCTGTGGGATCAGGATCCCCATATGCATACAGTGTGGTGGATGAAGGCTATAGGCAAGGAATGCAGGAGGAGGATGCACGACGCCTGGCAAGGAGGGCGGTATGCCATGCTGGCAGGAGAGATGCCTACTCTGGAGGGCTTGTGGATGTGTATTGGATAAGAGAGGGTGGTTGTGAGAGGGACCCCAGGGAAGATCTTGGAGTATTGTATGAGAGACTAATGCAAGAGGAGAAAGAAGAAGGGGCAGAAAGGAAGAATGAATGAAAAGTGGACACCTGGGAAGTATTGTTTCTAGGATTGGCCATAATATTCACCAGCAATACAGGAGCTGGGCATGAACTTTTAATTTGTCCTGGGTATATATTTAGATTCTAGAACATGCTGATGATCTTATAAATGCAGTGGAATTAATAAAATGTTTTGTAACTGAATACATCTTAAGTACAATTCTTGGTAGGTACTGTACTCAAACAGGCCCTGTGAAACTACATTGCCGTCTCAATAATCTAATATTTGACATGGTTTACCTAACACACAGCACTATTAATACTAATTCTCTGTACACAACACTCTTACACTAACTCCTTACTAAACAGAATTGTTACTTTGATCCAAGAGCACACTGAACTTAATCCACCAGCACACAGCAGTGTTAAAGATCTACTATAGCACTCTTATGCTGCTCTCTTGCAAACAGCACCCTTAGACCTGCAGCTTCTACATCACCCCAAACACTTAAAGGGACAGTACACTATAACATTATTTCTCCCTTAATGTGTTTCCAATAAAAAAAATTTATCAGATGCAGAGTATAAAATGTATGAGATTTGCTTTTTTAAGGCTTATTTGTGTATATGAATTAGCCGATTTTGTGTTTTGAAGCCACAACCTAATAAAATGGGTTGAGCTTGTAGGTATAATCAGATCTCATTACTTTATCACATTGTGTACATATACCTGCTTCTTTATCTTATATCTGTCCATAAATCAATCACCAATACTTGGAGAGAACAATGGAAGTTTAACATTTTATTATCTTATCTCTTCTATAACCCACTGGGAGTGTAATTTCTTCATCTGGCTGTGATTACACAGCTTGGCCTCAAGGCCAAAAACTTTCAGTATATGTGGGGATACCACAGGGTAAATAAACTATTTCAAATGCCAATATAAGGGTAAAGGAAATACTTGTAAACAATTTAATACACTCCAGCAGGTAAAGTGGATCATTGGGAACAAATTAAAGGGGAGAACATTTTTGAGTAAATTGTCCCTTTAACCCTCTGAGTGTCAATAGCTTAGGAGAACATATAAATATTTGTACTGGATATGTGTAGTCTTTGTTCAAATGTCAAATTACATATGAAAAACATTATGGCCTAGATCACAAGTGGAGCTCAAAAATATTAGAGCTATCAATAGCTCATCAATAGCGCTTCTGTGTTTGCACTCATAGTCCAATGTTGTTGTTTTTTATAGCTCATGTGATAGTCTAGTCTAATATCAGCTTGTCAGTATGGGTGTGCTAAATTGCTCACATAATAGCCTTTTATGTGGGGTGTATATGTCAGATATTGCTCAAGCGCTAAGCCAATGATGTGCTAAGCAGAGGGTGTAGGAAGATTAGGGAAATACCAAATTGATGCATCTTTATCATTATCCCAAATTCAAGTAAGAATTAATAATCATACAGAATGATTTTTTTTCAGTTTGCTAAACATAAAACACCCCTGCCTTAAATCAATTTAGATTACCAAGTACCATTGAAATAAATATATCTGAAGCAACATATTGCTGTGATACTTTATGCATCTCTAAATTATAACAAATGTAAAATTTAACAAAAATGATCATGTGCATTCATCTGTTTTTTTTTTTAATTTTTTTTTTATTTTAAAAGTTCTAGTCCTTTAAAAACATAGTTTATTTATATGGGGGGGGGGTCATTTAGTATTAGAAATAAATGTGGAGAATTAGTAGTTTTAAAAAACTTGTGAAGACTACATATCTTCTGGACCCTCCTAATATGTATTCGTTATTATTGTAATATTAATGTGTTCCCTTTTGCAGAAAAAGGTAAATAAAACATTAAAGGGACAGTCTATTTGAAGGCTGTTGTTTAAAAAAATAGATATTCCCTTTATTACAGATTCCCCAATTTTGCATAATAATAAAAGTAAATTGAAAAGTTATTTAAAATTGCATGTCCTATATGAATTATGAAAGTTTAATTTTGACTTTTACTACTGTCCCTTTAAGATCTGATGACCTAGTGTGGTAATCTTGTGTCTGTAAGGGTGGGAATGTTGTCTGTGTGTGTGAGTGTGGTGAGTGTTGCCTATGTGTCTCTGAGGGTGGTGAGTGTTGGCTATATGTGTGTGAGGGTGGTGAGTGTTGGCTATGTGTGTGAGGGTGGTGAGTGTTAGCTATGTGTGTGAGGGTGGTGAGTGTTGGCTATGTGTGTGAGGGTAGTGAGTGTTAGCTATGAGTCTGTAAAAGTGGTGAGTGTTGGCTATATGTGTGTGAGGGTGGTGAGTGTTGGATATCTGTGTGAGGGTAGTGATTGTTAGCTATGTGTCTGTAAAGGTGGTGAGTGTTGGCTATGTGTGGGAGGGTGGTTAGTGTTGGCTATATATGTGTGAGGGTGGGAGTGTTGGCTATTTGTGTTAGGGTGGGAGTGTTGGCTATGTGTGTGAGGGTGGGAGTGTTGACTATGTGTGTGTGAGGGTGATTAGTGTTGGCTATGTGTGTGTGAGGGTGGTTAGTGTTGGCTATGTGTCTATGAGGGTGGTGAGTATTGGCTATGTGTATTTGAGGGTGGTTACTGTTGGCTATGTGTCTATGAGGGTGGTTAGTGTTGGCTATGTGTCTATGAGGGTGGTGAGTGTTGGCTATATATGTGTGAGGGTGGGAGTGTTGGCTATGTGTCTATGAGGGTGGTTAGTGTTGACTATGTATCTATGAGGGTGGTGAGTGTTGGCTATATGTGTGTGAGGGTGGTTAGTGTTGGCTATGTGTCTATGAGGGTGGTGAGTGTTGGCTATGTGTCTATGAAGGTGGTTAGTGTTGCCTATGTGTCTATGAGGGTGGTGAGTGTTGGCTATATGTGTGTGAGGGTGGTTAGTGTTGGCTATGTGTCTATGAGGGTGGTTAGTGTTGGCTATGTGTCTATGAGGGTGGTTAGTGTTGGCTATGTGTCTATGAGGGTGGTTAGCGTTGGCTATGTGTCTATGAGGGTGGTTAGTGCTGGCTATGTGTCTATGAGGGTGGTTAGTGTTGGCTATGTGTCTATGAGGGTGGTGAGTGTTGGCTATATATGTGTGAGGGTGGGAGTGTTGGCTATGTGTCTATGAGGGTGGTTACTGTTGGCTATGTGTCTATGAGGGTGGTTAGTGTTGGCTATGTGTCTATGAGAGTGGTGAGTGTTGGCTATATGTGTGTGAGGTTGGTTAGTGTTGGCTATGTGTCTATGAGGGTGGTGAGTGTTGGCTATGTGTCTATGAGGGTGGTTAGTGTTGCCTATGTGTCTATGAGGGTGGTGAGTGTTGGCTATATGTGTGTGAGGGTGGTTAGTGTTGGCTATGTGTCTATGAGGGTGGTTAGCATTGGCTATGTGTCTATGAGGATGGTTAGCATTGGCTATGTGTCTATGAGGGTGGTTAGCGTTGGCTATGTGTCTATGAGAGTGGTGAGTGTTGGCTATATGTGTGTGAGGTTGGTTAGTGTTGGCTATGTGTCTATGAGGGTGGTGAGTGTTGGCTATGTGTCTATGAGGGTGGTGAGTGTTGGCTATATGTGTGTGAGGGTGGTTAGTGTTGGCTATGTGTCTATGAGGGTGGTTAGCGTTGGCTATGTGTCTATGAGGGTGGTTAGTGTTGGCTATGTGTCTATGAGGGTGGTTAGCGTTGGCTATGTGTCTATGAGGGTGGTTAGTGTTGGCTATGTGTCTATGAGGGTGGTTAGTGTTGGCTATGTGTCTATGAGGGTGGTGAGTGTTGGCTATATATGTGTGAGGGTGGGAGTGTTGGCTATGTGTCTATGAGGGTGGTTACTGTTGGCTATGTGTCTATGAGGGTGGTTAGTGTTGGCTATGTGTCTATGAGAGTGGTGAGTGTTGGCTATATGTGTGTGAGGTTGGTTAGTGTTGGCTATGTGTCTATGAGGGTGGTGAGTGTTGGCTATGTGTCTATGAGGGTGGTTAGTGTTGCCTATGTGTCTATGAGGGTGGTGAGTGTTGGCTATATGTGTGTGAGGGTGGTTAGTGTTGGCTATGTGTCTATGAGGGTTGTTAGCATTGGCTATGTGTCTATGAGGGTGGTTAGCATTGGCTATGTGTCTATGAGGGTGGTTAGCATTGGCTATGTGTCTATGAGGGTGGTTAGCATTGGCTATGTGTCTATGAGGGTGGTTAGCGTTGGCTATGTGTCTATGAGGGTGGTTAGTGTTGGCTATGTGTCTATGAGGGTGGTGAGTGTTGGCTATATGTGTGTGAGGGTGGTTAGCATTGGCTATGTGTCTATGAGGGTGGTTAGCGTTGGCTATGTGTCTATGAGGTTAGTGAGTGTTGGCTATATGTGTGTGAGGGTGGTGAGCATTAGTTATGTATCTGTAAAGGTGGTGAGTATTGGCTATGTGTGTGAGGGTGGTGAGTGTTGGTTATATATGTGTGAGGGTGGGAGTGTTGGCAATGTGTGTGAGGGTGGTGAGTGTTGGCTATGTGTGTGAGGGTGGTAAGTGTTGGCAATATGTGTGTGAGGGTGGTGAGTGTTGGCTATATATGTGTGAGGGTGGTGAGTGTTGGCTATATGTGTGTGAGGGTGGTGAGTGTTGGCTATAGGTGTGTGAGGGTGGTGTGTGTTGGCAATGTGTGTGAGGGTGGTGAGTGTTGGCTATGTGTTTGAGGGTGGTGAGTATTAGCTATGTGTGTGAGGGTGGTGAGTCTTGGCTATGTGTCTGTCAGGGTGGTGAGTATTGGCTATGTGTGTGAGGATGGTGAGTGTTAGCTATATGTGTGTGAAGGCGGTGAGTGTTGGTAATGTGTGTGTGAATGTGTGTGTACGAAGGGGGTGAGTGTTGACTATGAGTCTGTGAGGGTGGTGAGTACTGTCTATATGTGTGTGAGGGTGGTGAGTGCTGTTTGCATGCAAGTACTGGCTACATGTGAATATTGGTTACTGCTATCTATGTGTCTGAATGTGGTGAGTGCTGGCTGTGTGTGCCCAGATGGTGGGTTTAGGCAGTACATGTAAGGGTGGGTGCTGGAAGAGGGTATGTATAGACAAGACTGACTAACCACTAATAATACTGCACCCAGAGCAAATAATCCCCTTACACTGCTTCCCATAATCCCACAGTGATATTACACTGTTCTTCCAATAAATATTACTCAAGCACTGTGCACACATTACTCACGAGGACAGTGCACTCTTATTCTTCTAACTACAGCACAGAGCATTCACTTACACTGCCCTTCAGCACAAAGTGTTTTGACATTGTTCCCCACAGCCTATTACCCTGTATTACTCTCCAAAGCATAAACTCTGTCTGTTTCTTGCATGGCTCCCAATAGCACACAGCTTTTCAATGCCTCTAACTCCACACAATTGAGCATTTATTACAGTACTCACATGGCAAAGAGTATTTCTATTCTCTAACACTAACCCTAACACCCCCTAACTTAAATATTAATTAAATAAATCTAAATAATATTTCTATTATGAACTAAATTAATCCAATTTAAAACTAAATACTTACCTTTAAAATAAACCCTAATATAGCTACAATATAAATAATAATTATATTGTAGCTATCTTAGGATTTATTTTTATTTTACAGGCAAATTTCAATTTATTTTAACTAGGTACAATAGCTATTAAATAGTTATTAACTATTTAATAGCTACCTAGCTAAAATAAAGAGAAATTTACCTGTAAAATAAAAAATAACCTAAGTTACAATTACACATAACACTACACTATACTTTAATAAATTATTCCTATTTAAAACTAAATACTTACCTTTAAAATAAACCCGAATATAGCTACAATATAAATAATAATTATATTGTAGCTATCTTAGGATTTATTTTTATTCTACAGTTAACTTTGTATTTATTTTAGCTAGTTAGAATAGTTATTAAATAGTTATTAACTATTTAATAACTACCTAGCTAAAAGAAATACAAAATCACCTGTAAAATAAATCCTAACCTAAGTTACAATTAAACCTAACACTACACTATCATTAAATAAATTAAATAAATTACCTACAAATAACTACAATTAAATACAATTACATAAACTAACTAAAGTACAAAAAATAAAAAAAGCTGTTACAAAAAATAAAAAAATAGGTTACAAACATTTTAAAAATATTACAACAATTTTAAGCTACTTACACCTAATCTAAGCCCCCTAATAAAATAACAAACCCCCCCAAAATAAAAAAATGCCCTACCCTATTCTAAATTAAAAAAGTTCAAAGCTCTTTTACCTTACCAGCCCTTAAAAGGGCCATTTGTGGGGCATGTCCCAAAGAATTCAGCTCTTTTGCCTGTAAAAGAAAAATACAACCCTCCCCCAACATTAAAACCCACCACCCACATACCCCTAATCTAACCCAAACCCCCCTTAAAATAACCTAACACTAATCCCCTGAAGATCATCCTATCTTTAGTCGTCTTCACTCAGCCAAGCCACCGATGGAACTGAAGAGGAGACCCGGACCGGCAGAAGTGATCCTCCAAGCGGCGCTGAAGAAATCTTCCATCCGTTGAAGTGATCCTCCAAGCGGCGCTGAAAAAGTCTTCCATCCGGGCGATGTCATCTTCCAAGAGGCGCTGAAGAAGTCTTCTATCCGGGCGATGTCATCTTCCAAGCCGGGTCTTGAATCTTCATCCCGCCGACGCGGAACATCCTTCTTTACCGACGGACTACCGACGAATGAAGGCTCCTTTAAGGGACATAATCCAAGATGGCGTCCCTTCAATTCCGATTGGCTGATAGGATTCTATCAGCCAATCGGAATTAAGGTAGGAAAAATCTGATTGGCTGATTGAATCAGCCAATCAGATTCAAGTTCAATCCGATTGGCTGATCCAATCAGCCAATCAGATTGAGCTTGCATTCTATTGGCTGTTTCGATCAGCCAATAGAATGCGAGCTCAATCTGATTGGCTGATTGGATCAGCCAATCGGATTGAACTTGAATCTGATTGGCTGATTCAATCAGCCAATCAGATTTTTCCTACCTTAATTCCGATTGGCTGATAGAATCCTATCAGCCAATCGGAATTGAAGGGACGCCATCTTGGATTATGTCCCTTAAAGGAGCCTTCATTCGTCGGTAGTCCGTCGGTAAAGATGGATGTTCCTCGTCGGCGGGATGAAGATTCAAGACCCGGCTTGGAAGATGACATCGCCCGGATAGAAGACTTCTTCAGCGCCTCTTGGAAGATGACATCGCCCGGATGGAAGACTTTTTCAGCGCCGCTTGGAGGATCACTTCATCGGATCGAAGATTTCTTCAGCGCCGCTTGGAGGATCACTTCTGCCGGTCCGGGTCTCCTCTTCAGTTCCATCGGTGGCTCGGCTGAGTGAAGACGACTAAAGGTAGGATGATCTTCAGGGGATTAGTGTTAGGTTATTTTAAGGGGGGTTTGGGTTAGATTAGGGGTATGTGGGTGGTGGATTTTAATGTTGGGGGGGGGGGGTTGTATTTTTCTTTTACAGGCAAAAGAGCTGAATTCTTTGGGGCATGCCCCACAAATGGCCCTTTTAAGGGCTGGTAAGGTAAAAGAGCTTTGAACTTTTTTAATTTAGAATAGGGTAGGGCATTTTTTTATTTTGGGGGGGTTTGTTATTTTATTAGGGGGCTTAGATTAGGTGTAAGTAGCTTAAAATTGTTGTAATATTTTTAAAATGTTTGTAACCTATTATTTTTATTTTTTGTAACTTAGCTTTTTTTATTTTTTGTACTTTAGTTAGTTTATGTAATTGTATTTAATTGTAGTTATTTGTAGGTAATTTATTTAATTTATTTAATGATAGTGTAGTGTTAGGTTTAATTGTAACTTAGGTTAGGATTTATTTTACAGGTGATTTTGTATTTCTTTTAGCTAGGTAGTTATTATATAACTATTTAATAACTATTCTAACTAGCTAAAATAAATACAAAGTTACCTGTAAAATAAATATAATTCCTAAAATAGCTCCAATGTAATTATTAATTACATTGTAGCTATCTTAGGGTTTATTTTACAGGTAAGTATTTAGTTTTAAATAGGATTAATTTAGTTCATAATAGAAATATTATTTAGATTTATTTAATTAATATTTAAGTTAGGGGGGTGTTAGGGTTAGTGTTAGACTTAGGTTTAGGGGTTAATAATTTTATTACAGTGGCGGCGGTGTAGTGGGGGGCAGGATAGGGGTTAATAAATGTATTATAGGTGGCGACGGTGTAGGGGGGGCAGATTAGGGGTTAATAAATTTAATATAGGTTGCGGTGGGCTACGGGAGCGGCGGTTTAGGGGTTAATATGTATAGAGTAGCTTGCGGTGGGCTCCGGGAGCGGCGGTTTAGGGGTTAATATGTATAGAGTAGCTTGCGGTGGGCTCAGAGAGCGGCGGTTTAGGGGTTAACATGTTTATTATAGTGGCGGTGGGCTCCGGGAGTGGCGGTTTAGGGGGTAATAACTTTATTTAGTTGCGGCGGTGTAGGGGGGGGACAGATTAGGAGTGTTTAGACTCGGGGTACATGTTAGGGTGTTAGGTGCAGACATCTCCCATAGGAATCAATGGGATGTCTGGCAGCAGCGAACTTGTACTTTCGCTATGGTCAGACTCCCATTGATTCCTATGGGATCCGCCGCCTCCAGGGTGGCGGTTTGAAAACCAGGTACGCTGGGCCGGAAAAGTGCCAAGCGTACCTGCTAGTTTTTTGATAACTAGCAAAAGTAGTCAGATTGTGCCGAACTTGTGTGCGGAACATCTGGAGTGACGTAAGAATCGATCTGTGTCGGACTGAGTCCGGCGGATCGAAGTTTACGTCACAAAATTCTACTTTTGCCGGTCTCTAGCCTTTGATAACTAAGGCGAATCAGCCTCGCCACAAATACGCTGCGGAATTCCAGCGTATTTGAGGTTGACGGCTTGATAACTAGGCCCCAATGTAAATTCTTATGATTGCATATGATGGACAGAACTAAAAGGAAGCCTATATAGGGTGTAAGTGAGCTTACTTTCCTGTCTAAGTAAAGTAGCCAAAAGCTCCATTGGTTTCAGCACGTTAATTTGTCACAGCACATAGGGGAAGGAGACAGCGAGACTGCTAGGGTTGTTATGGTTGTTAGTAAGAAAGTTGCAACAAAAAAGGTTGAGATTTAACAGGAGATGGAATTTAAAAATAAAACGTTCATGATTTAGATATGCCCTATAATTTATATAAAACATTCCCTTAGTGTTGGCTATGTGTCTAACCACTAACCACAGTTCCTTTCCATCAGAGCATACTGAGGTAGCATAGGGGTGTACACGTGTATTGACTACTGTATTTATAATTTGATCACAAATTCTGCTGCCATACAGTTCTTAATACATGTGCATGTTCCTGTGCTTAACTCAGTATGCTCTTATGGAAAGGAAACAAAGAGAAAGAGGTCAAATTGGTAATATAAGTAAACTGCAACGCGTTTTGTTTTAACTAGAAGCTGTAACTGTATCAGGATGTTTAATTCTCACACCCATTTCCCTTTAAAGCACGTCCTGCTGAACCTGTTTGTTATTGGAGAGGCATTTGGTGATTGGTATTAGAGACTCTTATGAGTCATTTACAAGTTTAATATTTAAAGAGGCGCAAAAGAGAATCTTGAAGCATTTTTAGATGATGTCCGATTTTGTGATATCTAATATCTTTACTGTGTTTAGGGTTCAGACAGGTACAAGTCAAGTACAGTCCAGCATGTGCACCTCAAGCTCCTAAGAGCCATAACAGCGCATGCACAGCTGGCCTAATTGAATAGATCTCCATGGCAACAAACAGGAGTGAGCTCCCAATCAACAAAATCAACCTATGATTTCCTGCATTACCCTAAGCTTATAAAATTAAACAATGATGAATTGGAGGGCCAGGTAGAATGTTGTAACATTAGTGACAATAGATTTAATATGTGTAAGGTCACAATGTAGCTGTTGTTAAACAATGCCCTACATATACTTTTTATTGTTATAGTCAAATGTTCCTTTAAACAATGTTTGTGTGGGTTGGCACATGCTATTGGTGACATTTCTGTGGGTACCATGCCAACACCACTCCCCTGCATGTAACAGTCTAACTCAGCTACCCTAGAAACCTTACACTTCATTACTGGATCACTATACCAACCCCAGCAGTCTCACTGGTTCTCTTACTTGCTACAGTCCTGCACTGCTTCCCCAGCTCCAAGCTCCTACATAGCTTTTCCTTACAATATTTCCATGCATACAACAATAAAACACTTCCCCAGCACGCAACTCTGTCCAAATACTCAGTACTCTTCCTGTACACAGCCCCACACCAGCTCTCTTTCACTGCTCACCAGCACATATTTACAGTGTGCTCCCTGCTGCACTGAGCTATCTCACTGCTCCCCTGTGTTCCTTTTCTGTGTCAGCGTCATGGTACTGTCAATTAATATTCATAATATGTAAATCAAGAAACGTGACCTTGCTGTGACTCAGTGGCAGAGAATCAACGTGAGGAGAAATAAATTTGTGTATTGATTCTATTCATTAGGGGGAAAATATCAAATTCTTATTCTATATATAAGCACATATTCATATATTTCATATATGCACCTCTCTATAAACATGCATAACTATACATCCAACATGCAGTTTATGTTTGCTGGACTGATTATGTAAACCCTGTTTTTCAGAATTAGTAACTTTGGAAACAAATGTTTTTGCAGTTTTGTGGATAGTGATACACAAGCTGGAAATTCTAAAAAATTTAATTAAGTGATGAAAAAGGTACTTTCCCCCTTTTCGACATTGAAAATAATTAGCCATCTTTATGACATTTTCATGCAGAAGATTTTATTTTCTAGTAGGAGCCTTTCTTTCTTTCATTGTTTTTGTTGCTGAGATATAAATGTTTATGCCCCTTATTTCTAGCATGCTCAGTAGAAGAAACATAAAAAAATGAGTGAAGACATGCTCAATAGCAATTTGGCTGTGGAGGTTTGAGGGAGATGAATTCCCCAATATATTTAGTCTGTATAGCATTGTAGCCTGGAGGGCTGAGTACCTGCAGACGTTTCCAGTAGCATGTAAATATATAAGTGGAAGTCAGACTTCATAAACACACACACAAAATATGTACATAACATGAACATCACACTAGCTCACTTCAAACACACACACACCACAAACCACATAAAAACTATATATACAAATACACAACACATACATTACACTCACCCTAAGCACATGGACACAAACTACAAATTAACACCACAAAAACACACACTACATGCAAGCAAAACACAAATTCTAAATACCCATAATACACAAACCTATCCATCTATATAGGGGGCTTGGAAAAATGTCAATAAATTCAGAGGTCTGTTAAGAGTTATGGCATTTTTCATTATATATAGTGAGTGGACTAGTAGTTTTTAATTTCCTTCTTTTCTGACTAGCAAATTTATCCCCTTACTCCTAAACGGCCAGCACTACACTATTAACCCCTAAAACGCCAGCCCCCACATTGCAAAGTCTGCACTACACTATACACACCTAAACCACCAGCCACCCACATCCCAAAGTAACTCCCTAAACATCTAAACCCCCTAACACCCTCTAAGTTAACCCAAAATATACTAACCCTAGCTTTACAACAAAAAAATAACTACCTTTAAAAAAAATAAAAACGTACCTTTAAAAAAAAGCTACCATTACTATAGTAAAACAACAACCTACCATTACTGTTAAAAAAAAAAACTACCATTACAAAAAAAATGACATTACTTAAAATTATTTAACATTACTTAAAAAAATAACATTACAAAAAACAAACACTTAAATTACAAAAACAAACAGTAACATTACAGAAAACAAATTAATAAAAAAAAAAGAATTATGCATATTAACCCCCCCAAAAAAACCCCAACTATTCCTTTAAAAGGGCTTTTTGCCAAGTGATTTCTTTTTCTGAAAAAAAAAAAAAACCTACAACCCTCTAACATTAACCCCCCAAAAACAAAAACAAAAAATATCTAAAAAAAAAAACCTACACTAAAAAGTGCCCTGAAAAGGGCATTTGGCTGGGCATGGCCCTTAAAAGGGCATTTAGCTCTTTTGCAGCCCAAAAAAAACCCTAAAAAAACAAAAAGCTAACTCTAAATTCCAAGATGGTACTCACCAAAGATCTATCTATCTACTGGGTACTTATAGAGCACAAACTAATCACCCATGAGGGTCTCAAGGTGCTAAGGGAAAGAGTATAGGAGAAGGGGGGAGGTGGGGTGAGCGTTCAGTCGAAGAGCCAGGTTTTGAGGTCCTTTCTAAACTTTGTAAGGGAGGTGGATTGTCTGAGGTGCAGCGGGAGGGTGTTCCATGTCTTTGCTGCCATGTGGGAGAAGGATCTTCCGCCTGCTGTGGATTTGCTGAGGAATAACTGCGAGTGCTTGGTCAGCGATCGGAGTTGTCTGGTGGGGGTGTAGAAATTTACACGGTGGTTGATGTATTCGGGTCCGATGTTGTGTAGGGCCTTGAACGCGTGGGTAAGGAGCTTGAATGTGATTCTCTTGTTGATGGGGAGCCAGTGAAGGTTCCTTAGGTGTTCGGTGATGTGGCATTGGAGAGGGATGTCAAGGATGAGTCTGGCTCAGGCGTTCTGGATGTGTTGGAGTCTCTTTTGGAGTTTGATGGTGGAGCCAGCGTTTGAGTGCATTGCGGTAGTCTAACCGGCTGCTGATGAGGAAGTTGGTGACTGTTTTCTTGGTTTCGGCAGGGATCCACTTGAAGGTTTTACGTAGCAGGTGGAGAATGTGAAAGCATGTTGAGGTGATGGCATTGATTTGTCGGTCCATGGAGAGTGAGGAGTCCAGGATGAAGCCTAGATTTCGTGCATGGTTGGATGGGGTGACTGAGGGCTGTGGGCCACCAGGAGTCGTCCCATGCGGATTTATTGGGTCTGAGGAGGAGGACTTCATTTTTTTCTGTGTTCAGTTTGAGCCAGTTGTCCTTCATCTCTTTGGCGGTGGTGGGATTTCGGGTGAGATGATTAACTGGGTGTCGTCGGCGTAGGAGACGATGTTGAGGTTGTGGCGTCAGACGATGGCAGCGAGAGGGGCCATGTAGATGTTGAAGAGGGTGGGGCTCAGCGAAGAGCCTTGCGGTACACCACGGTTGACTGGTGTGAGTTTGGAGGAGAAAGGAGGGAGTCTGACTTTCTGGGTCCTGCCCGTGAGGAAGGAGGTGATCCATTCCAGGGCTTTGCTGCGGATACCGGCGTCGTGTAGGCGGGTGCAGAGGGTGTTGTGTTCAACAGTGTCGAAAGCTGCTGAGAGGTCTAGGAGGATGAGGGCGGCGGTTTCTTCTCAGTCGAGCATGGAGCGGATGTCACCTGTGGCAGCAAGGAGGGTGGTCTCTGTGCTGTGGTTGCTTCTGAAACCAGATTGGGAGTGGTCTAGGGTGTGGTTGGGCTCAATGTGGTCAATAAGTTGCAAGTTGATGGATTTCTCTGTGACTTTGGCCAGGAAGGGGAGTAGAGAGATGGGGCTGTAGTTATTCGGGTCCATGGGGTTTGCCGAGGGTTTCTTCAGCAGGGGTTTCAGTTCCGCGTGCTTCCAGATATCCGGGAAGGTGCCGGTTTTGATGGAGCCGTTGATGGTGCGGCGGAGTTCAGGGGCGATGGTGTTGCTTGCTTTGTTGAATATGTGATGGGGGCATGGGTCCCAGGGTGCACCGGAGTGGATGGATTTCATGATTCTGAGGGTGTCATCTGTGGTAACGCGGCTCCAGATAGTCCATGTGTGGTGAGGGGGGGGCGAATTTGGGAGGGGTGTCGTTAGGTGTAGGGGAGTGGGTGGTGGAGGTTGAGTTATGAGGCGTGAAACTGTCATAGATGTCGAGGATCTTGCGGTGAAAGTGTGCAGCGAGGGTATTGCAGAGGTCCTGGGAGGGTGGAATGTTGGTTATGTTGCTGTTGGGTTTAGAGAATTCCTTGATGACTGAGAACAACTCCTTGCTGGCGGCGGAGCTATATCTTCATCCCAGCGTTGGTCCTTCTTCATCCCGGTGGCGGTCCATCTTCTTATCTTTATTCTGGCAGTATTCATCCACCTTCAAATTCAGTGTGTGACTGGTGACCTCATGAAAAGGACCTCCGTGTTCAAGATCTGAAGATAGATGAAGATAAGAAGCCGGGATGAAGATAAGAAGATGGACCGCAGCCAAGATGAAGAAGGACTACTGCTGGGATGAAGATGGAGCCTCGTCGACATCATCTATGGTGAGTACCATCTTGGGGTTTAGAGTTAGGTTTTTTGGGGGGGTTTAAGATTAGTTTTTTTTTAAGATTAGTTTTTTTATATAAATATTTTAATCTGGGCAGAAATATTAATATTAGAGGGTTGTAGGTTTTTTCAGAAAAAGAGCTTGATCACTTTTAAGGGCTATTTGTAGTTTAGTTTGGCAGTTAACCCCTTAACGACCAAGGACGTCCAGGGTACGTCCTACAAAAACTGGTACTTAATGACCAAGGACGTACCCTGCACGTCCTCAGTGTTTTCAAGCACTGGAAGCGATCGTGATCGATTCCAGACCCTTTCAGGTTATTGCAGTGATGCCTCGATATTTTTTTGAGCATCCGATGCAGAGAGAGACATTTTTTGGCCCTCTCTGCATTGGCCAGCGATGGTGGCGACCGTTGGTGGAGTCATAAAAGGATGTGGATGGGCGGCCCATCACTGGTGGGAGTTCCATATCCTGTTCCCGAGTGTGCAGGAGCGTGTGAGTGTGCGGCAGCGCATGCATGCTACATTAAGTTTAAGTTCAAGGAGGGAGAGAGGGGGGGGGGGAATGTTGGGAAAGGGATCTGGGAGGGGGTAGGGTATTGGGGGGGGCAGCTACACTACAGAAAATTGGGTTTTTATTTTTTATAAAAAAAGGGCAAATGTTTTAGTAAACTGGGTACTGGCAGACAGTTGCCAGTACTTAAGATGGTGGCCAATAGGTTGAGGGGGGTGGCTTAGATAGCTGTTCGGGGGGGATCAGGGAGGTTGGGGAGTAATAGGGGATCCTACACTTCAGATAAAATATATAAAAAAAATCTTAAAAACAAAACAAAAACACCTTTATTTTTATACTGGCAGACTTTCTGCCAGTACTTAAGATGGCGGTGACAATTGTGAGGTGGGGGAAGGAAGAGAGCTGTTTGAGGATGGTCAGGGAGGCATCAGAGGGTGGGATGTGTCAGGTGGGAGGCTGATCTCTACACTAAAGCTAAAATGAACCCTACAATCTACCTAATTAATCTCTTAACTGCTGGGCATAATACAAGTGTGTTGCGCAACGGCATTTATCGGCCTTCTAAATACCAAAAAGCAATGCCAAAGCCATGTATGTCTGCTATTTACAACCATTTGTGCCATAATTGCACAAGCAGTTTTTAAATAATTTCAGTGAGAAACCTAAAGTTAGTGAAAAAGTTAACGATTTTTTTTATTTGACCGCATTTGGTGGTGAAATGGTAGCATGAAATATACCAAAATTGGCCTTGATCAATACAAATTGGATTGTCTACTAAAAAAATAAATATATATACATGTGAAGGGTTATTCAGGGATTCCTGACATATATCAGTGTTACAATGTAACTATCGCTAATTTTGAAAAACAAAAATGGTTTGGAAATAGCAAATGCTACTTGTACTTATTGCCCTCTAACTTGCAAAAAAAGTAAATAACATGTAAACATTGGGTATTTCTAAACTCAAGACAAAATTTAGAAACTATTTAGAATTTTTTATTTGGTGGTTATAGATGTGTAACAGATTTTGGGGGTCAGTTAGAAAAAGTGTGTTTTTTTCAATTTGTTTAATCATATTTTATAAAAAAAATGTATAGTAAATTATAAGATATGATAAAAATAATGGTATCTTTAGAAAGTCCATTTAATGGCGAGAAAAACGGTATATAATCTGTGTGGATACAGTAAATGAGTAAGAGGAAAATTACAGCTCAACACAAACACAGCAGAAATGTAAAAATATCCCTGGTCCTTATTGGTAAGATGGAATATTGAAAAATGGTCTGGTCACTAAGGGGTTATTAGTGTAATGCAGACTTTGCAGTGGGCTATGTGGCAGTTTAGGGATTATTAGAGTAGGTGTCTTTAGCAATGCAGTAGGTTATTGCCCACATGTACGTTCGGCTTTTTGCACGAGTCAGGTTAGGGCTGAAATGATAACTTTTTACTTTCAACTCATAATACCGGTGCAACCCAATTTGTGCAAACAGTTTACTGCTAGCGCAGTAAGCGCTCTAGCGAAAGCACTAATTACCGCTCCACTTGTAATCTAGCCCTTTGTTATCTCTAACACTGAAATAGTAGTCCACTGCCTGTAAATGCTTATTCTTAATTAACGTTACAGAATATTTCTTCTATCACCTCATCTGTGAAAACCACATAATCTGTATGTGAAATTGGGGATCTTGTTAATAGTGTTAGTGACTAAGCATTGCTATAGGATCTTATGCTCTAGATATTTATATGGCTATATGTTAGGTGTTATTCTTATACAAGATATATTGCACCACACAGTTACTTGCTGTTGACTAGTCACTGGATCTATGAACCAATCTGAATTGTATGTGTAATATTGTTTAGTTAACTATATGAACCTGTTATGCTTAGGCTCAAAATTCTTTGTTTGGGTCTGTTGTCATGGTAACGCCTGTCTAGCTGGGGGCGGTGTTCTTGCGTTCAGTGCTCTGATAAGCTGTTGCTAAGTGGTCACGCTTTGTATATTTTATGAGCGTACACGCGTTCCCATGACAACTTACGCCATTTTTTATGACGTCATCACACAATGCGGACATGTGGTCTGCTGGTTATGCAAATACCTATCTGGTGCTGTCTGCTGTTATGACTATGGTCTCACTGTGATGACTCGGCAATCAATCAGATCTCTTTCAGCTGTTCTCCATGAATTTGGGCGTCGTTTAGCATATCAGGTTTAGGGGATGGGGTATATAAGGTAGCACTTTGGAATGTGTTGTATGCCTGTGATGTGTGATTTTTACATCTGATCAAGGCCTCCATGTGAGGCCGAAACGTTATGTTTTGATACATTAAAGGTGATTATTCAAATCTCTTTGTGCTGGCTTAAGTGTTGTGGACAACTGAGGATACACACCGGATCCTAATCCCCAGCCCTTTTTCATATATATATATATATATATATATATATATATATATATATATATATATATATATATATATAAGGCACACATGAGCTAGCAGTGTCTAGCTGTGAAATCTTTCAAAATGCACTGAGATAAGAGGTGGCCTTCAATGGCTTAGAAATCAGTTTATGAGCCTACCTAGGTTTAGCTTTCAACAATGATTAGCAAAAGGACAAAGCAAATTTTATAATAAAAGTAATTTGGATAGTTGTTTAAATAGCATGTCTAACTTGACTGTCCCTTTAACGTAAGTCTGCACCAGAGTGGTAATTATTTTATGCTCCTAAGCTAGACATATCAATGAACCAATAAATGTCCAACTCAGGAGCTGAAGTACATTGCCATTAAAGAGTAGACTTTAACTATGTGTATTTCTTAAAATGCTTTTATGTTCTGATTAGTGATATAGGAAGTAATCATACTTCTGGTTGGCAGTTTTTGTCATGGTTAAGTTGGTTGTACCGGTATTTCAAGTTCTCTGGTTCCCCTCCTCCAGTTGACCTTGATAAAGGCTGTATATATAGCTAAAAAGTTGGGACTTAATTTAAGTAATTATGTTCCTTGGTACAATTATTGTATTATGATACACAAACCTAGAGCTATATATTTCTTTATATAGACACAGTCACATGAATGATTTCTGATGTTTATCAGGTTTTTATTTAGAAAATAAAATGTTTGTTTTCCATAAATGACACAAATGACATCTGCCCATGTTTTTAATACCCGCAGCAAAACACAGCAGTGGGAAGACTGGTATAATTTAATGCAAATCTGAAAATTGTTTTGTATCCTTCAGCCCCTCAAGGACTTGCATACAGAGCACTTTAAATGATTGAGAACACTGCAGATCTCACTCATTGGCATGTAAGGTTTAATAATTGCTCTGCAGCTCTCTGGAGGGGAAGGGGTTAATAATAATTTTGACAATCTCTCTGATAGGGTATTGGTTAAATCCTGCTGTTTTGGTCTCTGGTAGTTAAGGGAATGAAGTCTGCCCTGCAACTAATTTACTCTTTATCTGGGGGGTCTCTTCCTCTCACCCCATAGATTTCTGCCAGTGTTCTGAAATGTGGACCCCATTCCCAGATGTCTTCTCCTCCAGGTTCCTCCTCTCCTGTCCCACCTGAGCTGCCAGTCAGGGAGCTTAGTGATCCGGCTGAAGAACCTGCACCCTCAAACCCATACACTTGGATAGAGTCATATGGGGGTGCCACAGGGTCTCTCTCAGCTTCTAGTAATCGCAAAGCCAGGAACCGTTGAACATCAACAGGGGCAGGTTGGGGAGAATGCTGGGCTGGCATTGGGGGAGCACGAGGGAGTACATCCCGTCTAGGTGGGTGGAAGAAGCCTCCACTAAGGCCAGTCTGAGGGGGTTGCAATGCGGACATATCAAATGCTTGAGTGTCTTGCTCTCCTCCTCCCTCGTCATCATAGGTTATGATATTCTCTCGTACATCTTCATCCTCACATAGAGACAGAGATGAAGGCTTGTGTCTGCGCTGCAAGGAGAAGAGTGAGACCAGGGCTGGAGGAGGAAAAAAGATTCAGATTAGAGAGAGGAAACGCAAGAAATGCAAAAGGAAATAAGTGAGAGATGACTGCAGTATTTATTTTATAAAGTATTACAGAGCTTCAAAGGTATAGCTGGTGGTATTACCTGCAAAACTAAAATATTGACTAAATGATATTGATATTAACAGTGGTTATAAGAGAGTCAAAGACAGTGGTATTGTTTAAATTAACAATAAGATATTAATGCAAATAACAAGAGTAAAATAAAGCAAAAAAAATGGGTATTGGCTGAAGGATTTATATTAGGGATAGTATGGGTTGCATATAATATCAGTGGGAAGGGTATATGTCAGTTGTAGAAACGCGATTAAAAGAAAAATGATGAATAGAGGTCTGAAGAAATTAGATAATTAAAGAAATTATAAAAATTTCTAAATCTTTCAATCCCCTTTAAAAAGCATTGGAGATAATATTGATTTATGAAATCATTAAATCGGCATTAAATATTTTGATCTCTATGATGAATAGAGGTCTGAAGAAATTAGATAATTAAAGAAATTATAAAAATTTCTAAATCTTTCAATCCCCTTTAAAAAGCATTGGAGATAATAATGATTTATGAAATCATTAAATCGGCATTAAATATTTTGATCTTATAATTTAAAATATTTAATTATGTGTATTAAAACAATGCATATACTTTCATTGTTTACTTTGTTCACTTTCCCTCTTATTGATCTCTATTCTCTGTGCTTTACATTTCTGATACTAACAGTGCAGTTTCCTGAAATCACAATCCTAACTCTGCTATCTTCCACACAACCATGTTTTGCTCACTGTAGTAACCCATTTATATCTGTTCCTAATTGAGCCTCCGCAGAGGAGATAAGTAAAGAAACCTGGGTTACAAAAATGGTGGCACCCATGTTGTAATTATTTCTTCCATTTTTAACAACTAGAATAATTTTAAAATGTAAACTTCCATATGCCAGACAACTTTTACTCAATATTTTCTATTTAATGTTTAATATTAAAATATATACTAAAATTCTCGAGACCCCGTCAATAGCTTTCTTCCTCATCTCATCCATGCTGACCAAGTTGGATTTTTACCACTGAGAGAAACTAAGGAAAACACTAAAACTTCTTCATATTATACAATTTGCCAAACATCACTCTTTACCACTGGTATTGTTGTCCACGGATATGGCACAGGCTTTTGATAAGCTACACTGGAGTTTTCTGAAGTTCACTAATTTTCCGATTTGCTTTTGCCCTTTAGAGCATGCCTACTGCTAGGATACGAGTTAACGGTATACTCTCAGATCCTCTGCCGGTGTCAAATGGCACCAGTCAGGGCTGTTCCCTCTCTCTAATTCTGTTTGGCCTCTACATAGAAATCTTAGCCTTCCGCATCTGGGATAACTCTTCCGCATCCGAGGTACCTCTTCTGCATCCGTGGTAGCACCAATATTTTGGGATTGGCTCCACAAACCACAAGCTGGCATTATATGTAGACAATGTGATAATGACTTAACCTTACTCCCTAACTATCTTTCTCTCTCCATGGTGCAGTGAACTTTTATAGTATAGTCCCCTCTCAAATGTTTTGGTGAATTTAAAACAAACTGAGTTATTATCCATAAATCTCCTGCAAACAGACTTCATAACTCTACAGTAAACTTGCACCTTTTAAATTAACACTATGGGGTAGATCTATTAAGCAGCGGATGCTGCAATCTACCTCCGTAGTTTCCAGCTCGCTGAAAACAGACGTTAAGAAGCAGCGGTTGTAAGACCACTGCTTCTTATCTTCACCGCCACCTCTGAGATGGTGGACTGCAATCATCCCAATCAGATATGATCGGGATGATTGACACCCCCTGCTAGCGGCCAACTGATCACAAATGTGCAGGGGACGGCAATGCATAAGCGTTTCACTAGAAATGCTTGTGCAAAATTAAATGCCGACAGCGCATGCTACAGCAGATCATGTCCGTCCGACATTTAATAAATCTAGCCCTATGTCTGCCAAATATTTGGGAATTATGCTATCACAGTTAATTATGAATTATTTTTTTTTACAAACTCCTAAAGAATAACTCCTGGCTTGCAGAATAAATTCTGTAAAATTAAGCTCTTGCTGCAGATATATTTGTATCAAGCTCTTCTTATTCCTCTTCCCAAATCATTTGTTCGAAAATAACAAACCACTGTTAATAAGTATATTTGGAAGGACAACACCCCAGAAATATACTGGATTCAGTGCATTGTGTTATAAAAGCGGAAGGATTGGGAGCTCCAATCTGCATTTATATAGAATTTCAGTTTTCTTAAAAAAACATTTTTGAATGTTGTAATAAAATTTGGTGTCAACTTGAGCATCCCATTGCCTTAACTCCATCACCAGCACTTCTTTTATACACATTTGCATATTATATTTTATTTATTAGGGGGAGGTTTGAGCGCTGGTGCTATTCTGTGTTTTTGTAGTTGTAAATCTAGGGTTATTTAGAAGTGAGAAATATATTTACATAGGACCTTTACTAAGAATGAATGGCATAAAACCTGCTTTGTGGCTAAAAATATTCACACAATATTAATCACTGAGAAAATATTTTAAAATGATATCCATCTGAAACTTTGTTCCAAGTCGTACTTTAAAAATGTATGATAAAAATGATGCTGGGGATACAGGTCTACAGATAAGGCACTGACAATGATTTGATAGGATGGCTAAAAGTATTACCACTGTATGAATCATATGCATCTCTCTGATACTTGGTTCCAATTCGTGCTTGAAAAAATGTATTATAAAAATTAGTTCTGCTAAAAGTTCAATAACACTTAATATTAATACCCCAAAATTAACTAACATAAGGTATTTTTTCCAGAAAGTCAGACAACTGATTCAATGTACATATTTTTATAAATTTTTAAACATCCTGGATATCCTACCTTCATATATACATGTATATGTTATATATATATACATACATATACAGAGTATATATATATATATATATATATATATATATATATATATATATATATACAGAGTATATATATATATATATATATATATATATATATATATATATATGTATATATATATTATTGATACATAGCTTTACAGTAATAAGAATTTGCATCGATTTTGGTACACATCTCTTGGCTCTGAATGGTATAATAGTTTAAATTTATTTTATCTACATATGGAAGTATCTCAATATAAAGATATGAACAGAATGGCATCTCTTATTAAAAGGATATAAACCCATTTTTTTCTTTCATGATTCAGATAGAGCATTTAATTTTAAGTAACTTTCTAATTTACTCTTATTATCAAATTTTCTTTGTTCTCTTGCTATCTTAGTTGAAAAGCAGGAATGTAAGCTTAGGAGCCTGCCTATTTTTTTCTGCACCTGGGTAGCACATGCTGATTGGTGGCTAAATGTAGCTGCCAATTAACAAGGGCTACGAAGGGTGCAAAACCAAAAATGAGCCGACACCTAAGCTTACATTCCTGCTTTTCAAATAAAGATACCAAGAGAACGAAGATTCTAATAGATTGCTAATAGGAGTAAATTAGAAAGTTGTTTAAAATTGCATGCTCTATCTGAATCATGAAAGATAAAAATGTGGGTTTTATATTCCTTTTAACTCATTTTGACATATATAGTTACTTAACAGCCGAGAGCTGGAGTTCCAGAGCTCATCGCATCTGTCTTCATATGGAAACGGAGCATGATTGGTACTCTGGTTTCATATGAAGGCAGATGCCAGATCAATACAGACGGTGACACCAGGGGGCTATTTATCAATGAATGGCGGACATGATACGCTGTAGCTTATCATGTCCGACAGATATCGCTGGATGCCGACAGCATAAGCTGTCGGCATTTATCATTGCACAAGCAGTTCTGGTGAAATGCTTGTGCAATGCCGCTCCCTGCAGATTCAGGGAGTGTTAATCTACCCAATTGTATTTGATCGGGCGGATTGATGTCCACAGCCTCAGAGGCAGCGGACAAGTTAAGGAGCAGTGGTCTTGCATGGAAACAGGGCTATATGACCCCATTCAGGCCATGATAAATTGGCCCCTATGCGTGTCACTGTCTGTAACAATCATCTGCTGGTGCTGGCAGGAGGTGTTTACGGGAATCTGGAAGGTAGGTGGGAGGTCCAGCAGTGGAGGTGGGAGGGATGGGATGGGAGTGGGATGGTCCTACACTACAGAAAAAATAAATAAAGAGACAGAGAGGGATGAGGCACTACACTACACAAAAAGAGTGGGTTGGGGGCTCCCCAACTAATGATCTGGAGGGGGGAAGTGGGGGGAATACTACAGAATAATAATAATTTATATATATATATATATATATATATATATACACCCTGTTCCAAATTATTATGCCAATGATATCTTTCTAATTTACCTAAATAATTAATGTAAACAACAGTCAGCATAATTCTCATGTTATCAACTATTAAGAGTACAATTCAAATTTTATTGAACAAACCCCCTAATGATAACAGTATTTTTTTTCAAAATAAAAAACTTACAATGCACTGTTCCAAATTATTACGCTCAGTAAGTTTCAAAACATTTTATAGGTTGTAAAGAACTGAAAATTGTCATTTGTTGTGATTGCAGCATATTTACTGAAATCAAAAGCTATTTCAATCAAACTTTGAACAACATTTGAACTTTTTAAACATTTTAACAGGTCACGTTACATTTTAACATAGGACCCCTTATTTGATAGCAGCTTCATAAGTCTTGCATCCATTGAACTTGTGAGTTTTTGGACAGTTTCTGCTTGAATTTGTTTGCAAGATGTCAGAATAGCCTCCCAAAGTTGCTGTTTGGATGTAAACTGCCTCCCACCCTTATAGATCTTTTGCTTGAGGATGCTCCAAAGGTTCTCAATAGGATTGAGGTCAGGGGAGAATGGAGGCCACACCATGACTTTCTCTCCTTTTATCCCATAGCAGCCATTGATGCAGAGATATTCTTTGCAGCATGAGATGGTGCATTGTCATGCATGAAGATTATTTTATTACGGAAAGCATAGTTCTTCCTTCTGTACCAGGGAAGAAAGTGGTCAGTCAGGAACTCCACATACTTTGCAGAGGTCATCTTTACACCTTCGGGGGCACTAAAGGGGCTGACCAGCTCTCTTCCCATGATTCTGGCAAAACATGACTCCACCACCGCCTTGCTGACGTCTCAGTCTTGTTGGAACAGGGTGGCCGTCCACCAACCATCCACTACTCCATCCATCTGGACCATCCAGAGTTGCACAGCACTCATCAGTCAACAGGACTGTTTAAAAATTAGTCTTCATGTATTTTTTAGCCCAATGCAGCTATTTCTGCTTGTGAGCATAAGTTAGTGGTGGCCGAATGGAAGGTTTATGCACAGTTGCAAGACTCTGGAGGACTCTACACCTTGATGTCCGTGGGACTCCAGAGGCACCAGCAGCTTCAAATATCTGTTTGCTGCTATGTAATGGTATTTTAGCAGCTGCTCTCTTGATCCGATGCATGGATCGGGCAAAAATCTTCCTCAATGTGCCTTTATCTGCACGAACCCGTCTGTGCTCTGAATCAGCCACAAATCTCTTAATAGTGCGATGATCACACTTAAGATTTTGGGAAATATCTAATGTTTTCATACCTCGTCCAAGGCATTGAACTATTTCACTCTTTTCGGCAGCAGAGAGATCCTTTTTCTTCCCCATATTGCTTGAAAATGGTGCTCTGCTTAATAATTTGGAACACCCTCCTTTAGTACTTTTTCCTTTAATTGGGCTCACCTGGCAATCTAATTATCACAGGTGTCCGAGATTGTTTTCAGTGATCAAAAGAGCCCTGAGACACAATGCCAGCGATGAGTTAAACTGAAAAAAAAAATGTGATCTTTGTGAAACTGAAATAGTATTTGCATAATAATTTGGAACAGGGTGTATATATATATATAAGTGGTTTATACGTACTAGCAGACAGCTGCAGTACCTAAGATGGCGGACACTAGTTAGAGGAGAGATGTTTGGGAGGGATCAGGGAGGTTAGAGGATAAGGGGGGAATCCTACATTGCAGGAAAATATTAAAAAAATTGCCTTAAATCTTCATACTGGCAGACTGTCTGTCAGTACTTAAGATGGTGGCGACCGGTGGGGCAGTGGGGGTGAGGGAGGGAAGAGAGCTGTTTGGGAGGGATCAGGGGGTGGGAAATGCCAGGTGGGAGGGTAATCTCTACACTAAGGAATAATAGCTGTATTTAGCCATATATGTCTGCTATTTCTGAACAAAATGGATCCCAGAGAAGCTTTTACAATCATTTGTGCCATGATTTCCAGAGAAAACAACAAACAGGGCAGAAGATTGTCTAAAATCTTTAGTAGCTTGTAGGCAATATTTTAGAGCACGCACAACATCCAGGTTATGCAAAAGACGTTCCTTATGAGAAGTATTAGGACAAAAAGAAGGAACAACAATTTCCTGATTAATGTTTCGATTCGATACCACCTTAGGGAGAAACCACAATTAAGTACGAAGGATCGCCTTATCTGCATGAAAAAAAGGTACAGAGATTTACACTGCAGAGCTGAAAGCTCAGAAAATCTGCAAGAGGAAGAAATAGCAAGGAGAAACAAAACCTTCCAAGATAACAATTTTATATCAACAACATGCATCGGCTCAAACGGAGCCTGCTGCAAAACTTTAAAAACTAGGTTAAGGCTCCAAGGAGGAGCAACAGGTTTAAACACAAGCCTGATTCTGACCATGGCCTTAACAAAAGCTTGAACATCTGGTAAATCTGCCAGACATTTGTGCAAAAGAATACACAGTGCAGAAATCTGACCCTTCAGAGTACTGACTGACAAACCTTTCTCCAGGCCACCCTGAAGAAAGGATAAAATTCTGGGAATCCTCAACCGGCTCCAGGAGAAACCCTTAGATTCTCACAAAAAAAGGTATTTACGCCATACCTTATGGTAAATCCTTTGAATAACAGGTTTACAAGCCTGAAGCATAGTATCAATGACCGCTTCAGAAAAACCAAGTCTAGAAAGGACTAGGCGTTCAATCTCCAAACAGTCTGCTTCAGAGAATCTAGATTTGTATGGAGGAATGGACCCTAGATTCGCAAACCAGATCCTGGGAGGCCATGCAGGAGCTATGAGAATCACAGACGCTCTCTCCTGTTTGATATGAGCAATGACTTGTGGAAGGAGAGCAAACGGAGGAAACAGGTATGCTAGATCAAAATTCCAATGAACCGCCAGAGCATCTATCAGAGCGGCCTGAGGATCTCTTGACCTTGATTCATAATTTAGAAGCTTGGAATTTTGACGAGACGCCATCAGATCCAACTCCGGAACCCCCCACCTGAGGTTTATCCTTGAGAACACTTCCGGATGGAGAGCCCATTCCCCCGGATGAAAAGTCTGTCTGCTCAGAAAATCTGCCTCCCAATTGTTCACTCCTGGAATGTGGATGGCAGATAGTAGAAAATCGTGACCTTCCACCCACTGCAGAATGCGAGTCACCTCCTTCATGGCCAAGGAACTCAGAGTTCCTCCCTGGTGGTTGATGTAAGCCACTGAAGTGATGTTGTCCAACTGGAATCTGATAAACTGGACTAAAGATAATTGAGGCCAAGCTGTCAAGACATTGAAGATTGCTCTTAACTCCAAGATGTTTATGGGAAGAAAAGACTCGTCCCGAGACCACGAGCCCTGAGATTTTAGAGAACCCCAAACAGCTCCCCAGCCTAACAGACTAGCGTCCATAGTCACAATCATCCAGGAAGGTCTCAGGAAGCAAGTGCCCGAGACAGGTGTTCCTGTGAAATCCACCACAAGAGAGAGCGTCTTGTTAGGGGATCCAGATTTATCCTCTGCGATAAATCTGAATGGTCTCCATTCCATTAAATAAGCATGCAAAGCTACAGAGGTCGTAGCTGGAACTGAGCAAAATGAATGATGTCCATGGAAGCCAACATCAGACCAATCACCTCCATGCATTGAGCCACTGATGGATGAATAGCAGACTGGAGAAAAAGGCAAGAAGCAAGAAGTTTGGATTTTCTGACGTCCATCAGGAAAATCTTCATGGCCAGGGAATCTATGATTGTCCCTAGGAAACACACTCTTGAAGCTGGAACTAAAGAACTCTTTTCCAGATTCACTTTATGAGATTTTGCTAGTTGAAAAGATGACACCTGAACCAAGATGTCATCTAGATAAGGCGCCACAGCAATTCCCTGGGATCTGATCACTGCCAATAGAGCCCCCAGAACCTTTGTGAATATTCTGGGAGCCGTGGCAAGACCAAACGGAATACTTGTCCAGAAAGGCAAACCTTAGAAACTGGTGATGATCCCTGTGAATGGGAACGTGTAAATATGTGTCCTTCAGGTCTATGGTCGTCATGAACTGACCTTCCTGAACCAATGGAAGAATGGTACAAATAGTTTCCATCTTGAAGGACAGAACCCTGAGGAATTTGTTGAGGCACTTTAAGTCTAGGATGGGATCAAATGTTCCCTCCTTTTTGGGAACCACAAATAGATTTGAATAGAATCCTTGACCTTGTTCCTCTAGAGGGACTGGAAAAATAACTCCCAGAGATGATAGGTCCTCTACGCAATTTAAGAAGGCCTCCCTCTTTACTGGTTTGAGGATAGTCTTGACAGGAGAAATCTACCCCTTGGAGGGCAAGACTTGAATCCTATTTTGTAACCCTGGGATAATATGTTTACAGCCCATGGATCTGGGACATCGTATATACAAGCCTGTCGAAAAGAGGAAAGCCTGACCCCACTTGATCCAAAATCGGATTAGGGGAGTACCCTTCATGCTGATTTAGAGTCAGCGGAAGTCTTCTTGTTTTGCTTCCCCTTATTCAAAGGCTGACTGGACCTCCAAGAGGTCTTGGTTTTTTGTAGCTTGGAAGAAGAGGAGGAAGACTTCTGTCCTTTAAAGTTACGAAAGGAGCGAAAATTAGAATTCTGATGACCCTTAGGTCTGTTCTTCTTGTCCTGAGGTAGGAAAGATCCCTACCCACACGTAAATTTCAGAAATGATCTGTGCCAGACCAGGACCAAATAAAGTTTTACCTTTAAAAGGTAAAGACAAAAGCTTGGCTATTGAGGTTACATCAGCCGACCAGGATTTTAACCACAAAGCTCTGTGAGCTAGAATAGTGAAGCTAGACATCTTAGCTCCCAGTCTAATTACCTGCATGTTAGCATCGAAGATGACGGTATTTGCTAGCTTAAGAGCTTTGATCCTGTCTTGGATCTCCTCTATCTTAGTCTCTTCTGATATCAGCATCAACATTCATACAATATCTCCATAGAGCACCATACTAGGCAAACCGGTCTATATTTCCAGACTATCTCTGAGGTTTGATTGTGTGCAGGCGTGCAGTAGTACACTAAAAATGTACTAGATGTAAAGAAAGTGTAAGTCCATGTAAATTCACAACTAGCTCTTGATAAGTACTGAATCTTAGTATATTCAATGCAGGTAACGATATTGTAATAGAGCAACAAGGCAGGTGTGAAAGAACAGAGCATATGAAATAGCAGGTTTTCAAATATTAAAGATCAGTTTCAATTTCAAACTGTATAGAAGGTATCTTGCTTTCACAAAGCTTTATACATTTCTCCCCCACACCGGACAATACCTTGTAGTTTCAGATGAAAGTGTCCACCCGGTCCTACTCACTGCAGGGAGGGGAAGCAGGTAACTAAGACTTTGTTATTTTCCTTGTGGATCCAAGACGCTGTACTCACCTGCTATTCAGCTCAATTGATTGCACGCTGTCAGCAACACTTACACCTCAGAGACATGACTGATCTAGCGTATCCTTTCAAAACAGTGATTACCCAACGCTGGTAAAAAGAGCAAAAAAAAGTCCAATAGGTTGGAAAGGATAACAGGCTGCACTGTAGGTTAGAGGTAAAAAACAAAACTTTTATTGGATATTCGTTAAAAATTCAAAGCACACATCACAGTGGAAACACCCTTGCACACAGGAGCTGCTGCTCTCCGACGTGTTTCCTGCTAAAAAAAGCACTTCATCAGGGATAGCAGCTGATTCCCTGTTCAACCCTTTATACACGTAAATTATTTAACCCCTTCAGTACCTAAACACATTTAAAATACAAGTTGACATATGATGTAAACTAGGTACACCGTAAGCGATAAACAGAGGGGGTATATTATTACCGTATAAAGTGTAACATTTACATGTTCTAAATAAAAACATGAGTATTTAAAAATTTAGAAAAATATATGTACAATTCTAATTGTCTAATAAGGAGAAATTTAGATATTACGTGGGAACCTAACATCACTACAGTGTATTTAAAATACTACTAAAGTTAAATATTTGAGACCAGATTGATGTAAGCTATAGTTCTGGGTATTAATATAAATGTAACTGAAAGTCTATACAGATTGACGGGCATAATTTAAGTAAATATAAAGTAAAAGCTTGTGGTATTCTGAGCTTTGTATTTAAGTAAACAAGTATTTGCACATTGGTTATAAAGGTTAGCTCTAAAATTAGAGCTTGTTGCTCTTTTTTGTAGTAATCAGAAAACAACTTCTATGTAGCCTGATTAAACAATATGAGACATTTAATATATGATGAATTTGTATATTAACTACTGACTTAAGTGTTAATAAATATAAGGAATATTTAATATAATATATATCTTATGTTCAAGATATATATATATAACCGGAGGCCACAGATGAAAAAGAAATACTGACAAGCTCAGAATCTGAATTGGTAGAAACAAATGATTCTTCTTACTTCACGCAATCACACACAGCCTAAAATATTTACAAGTTCAGACATTCCACAGACATACAATGTTTGTTCATATTGGATGTTGCAGGTAATAGGAGATGCCCAATAATTCAGTATGGTAACAAAGACAAGCAGGTAAGAAGTTTAAAGGCTTTAGCATTGTTCGTATACGTTACCACCTTGAGGACCGTGATATTTCTGTTACCGCATTGGAAGATCCGTGTTTGGAGAGGCAGCGTGTGTGAATGCGGCTTACTTCCGGGTAGCGGTGAAAAAGTAGATCCGGCCGTTGAATGATCCAAAGTCGGTAATGAAAAAGTAACGATTTGAGCATAAGAGATTCAAGACGTAGCTAGAGTAAACAAAGTAAACCACCTTGCACAGGATACAAGCAATAGGAGACCTGAGATAAGGAAAGCTACACCAGAGTAGCTAAGACTTCAATAATCAGGCAGTAAATGAGTGTTACAGGTAGTCCTTATATAGGGTGGAGACCAAATAGGAGGGGTTATAGTTAAAGGTATACCACATCTCCCCCCCTTCAAGGAAGCACCCCAGGGGTTTCCAAACTAGGTTTCTCAGGATAGCGGCGATGAAAATTTCGTAGAAGACGGGGAGTGCGAAGATCAGAATGAAGCTGCCAAGAGTTATCCTCCGAACCATAACCTTTCCATTTCACAAGATACTCCAACCTCTTCCTATGAATCCTAGAATCCAATACAGCTTCAACTTCATACTCCTCTCGATCATCAACGAGTATTGGAGGTGGTCGAGACAAGGAGAGAGACTGAGGTGAAGGAAGATATGGCTTTAACAGAGAGACATGAAAAGAGGGGTGAATCTTAAAATCCTGGGGAAGCTCTAATCTCACAGCATTGAGGTTGATTATTTTAGAAATCTTAAAAGGACCCAAATATTGATTTGCTAACTTTTTGCTAGGAACTGACAGTTTGAGATTCTTTGTCGAGAGTAGTACCAAATCTCCAATCTGATAAGCCGGGCTAGCAGTGTGATGGGTATCATATAACCTTTTTTGATAATCTTTAGCTTCCGAAAGATGTTTTTTCAGGATGTTAAGTCTTTCTTGTAGGGTAGTTGCGAAATCCAATGCTGAGGGAGAGTTCACTTGTTGAGAGGACAATGAAATAGTAGTAGGATGATATCCATAAGTAACGAAGAATGGGGATAGTTTAGTAGATGTAGAAGTAGTATTGTTATAACAGAATTCAGCCAAAGGTAAATAGGATGACCAGTCATCCTGCAGATGAGATATATAACAACGAAGATATTGTTCAAGGGTTTGGTTGAGTCGTTCTGTAAGGCCATTTGTCTGAGGGTGAAAAGCAGTCGAGTATCTAGAATCAATTTTGATTAACTTACATAGGGATCTCCAAAAATTAGAGGTAAACTGTGTACCACGATCAGTTATTATAACTTTGGGCAGTCCATGTAAGCGAACTATGTTGTTTAGGAAAACGTGAGCTGTAGTGAAAGCTGTAGGGAGACCTTTTAGGGGAATGTAATGAGCCAGTCTTGTTAAATGATCAATGACAACTAAAATAGTATTGTAATGGTGGGATTCAGGTAACTCGACAATAAAGTCCATTGATATGGTACTCCAGGGTTTGTCAGGAATAGGCAGAGGAGATAAAAGACCTGATGGTCTTTTGTGTGTTAACTTGTTTCTGGCACAGGTATCACAATGTTTTACATAGTTTGTAATATAGGTATCCATGAGTGGCCACCAATAATTTCTCCTGGTTAGGTCTATAGTTTTAGAAATACCTGGATGGCCTGCTAGTGTCCCGTCATGGGTTTGTTTAAGAATAGAAGATCTAATTTGTTTGGGGATATATAGTTTAGAATTATGATAGAAAAGACCAGTCTTGGAATCTTTTTGACAGTCTATTCCATGTGGTGGTTCATGTTTTAATTCTTTTAAGATCTCCTCTTCTAAAGGTGTTAATAAACCTATAATTTTTTCTTTTGGAATGATTTGGTAAATTTGATTATGAGTGTCTTGTTCATGTAATCTAGAGAGGGCATCGGCTTTGGTATTTAAATGTCCTGGTCTGTAGGTTAAGAGAAAATCGAAACGATCAAAAAATATAGACCATCTTGCTTGTCTTGCAGACAAGGTCTTACTTGTTTTTAGAAATTCAAGATTTTTATGGTCAGTATAAATCTTAAAAGGTAGCTTAGAACCTTCTAATAAATGTCTCCAATGATCTAGAGCACGTTTTATAGCTAGAAGTTCTTTATCTCCTATGCTATAGTTTTTCTCAGCACTAGTTAACATTTTTGAATAGAAAGCAATAGGATGAATCTCAGTGTTGTTCTTATCTTGTTGTGATAAAACTGCACCGATACCTGAGTCGGATGCATCTACTTCAAGGATAAATTCTGAATCAAAATCTGGCATAACTAGAATGGGAGCTGTAGTAAAATTTTCTTTCAATTTCTTAAAGGCAAGACTAGCGGATTCGGTCCACTTAAATCTTTGTTTTTCACTAGTGAGTGTTGTTAATGGTTTAACGATTGAAGAGAAATTTTTTATAAACTTCCTATAAAAATTCGCAAAACCAATGAATCGTTGTACAGATTTTGTGGAAGTAGGAGTAGGCCAATTTAGAATTGCTGATACCTTCTCCGGATCCATTTGAATTTTGTTGGGACTGATGATGTAACCCAAGAATTTTATTTCTGTGACATGAAAGGAACATTTTTCCAGTTTAGCATATAGTTTGTGTTCTTTTAAACGAGTTAATACCCAGCGTACATGTTTTTCATGCTCATGAGGTGTTCTAGAATAAATTAATATGTCGTCAAGGTATATTATGACACAAACGTCTATCAGGTCACGAAAGATCTCATTTATAAAAAACTGAAAAGTTGCCGGAGCATTACTCAGACCAAAAGGCATTACATTATATTGGAAAAGGCCATATCTGGTCCTGAATGCCGTTTTCCATTCGTGACCTTCTTTAATTCTAATCAAATTATAAGCTCCCTTTAAATCTAATTTGGTGTAAATAGTTGCACCAGTTAGACGTTCCAAAAGTTCAGGTATTAAAGGTAACGGGTATCTGTTTTTTATTGTGATGTTATTTAATGCTCTATAATCAATAATAGGTCTTATGGTACCATCCTTGTTTCTTACTAGAAACATACCTGCAGCTGCAGGGGATGTGGAGTGTGAAATAAATCCCTTACGTAAATTTTCGTCTAAGTAGTTTCTTATATACTGGAGTTCCTCTTGAGAGAGGGGATAGATCTTACCATGAGGGATTTTGGAACCAGGTATTATATCGATAGGACAGTCAAACTCCCTATGAGGTGGAAGGTTTTCTGCCTCTTTTAAATTAAATACATCTGCCAAATCCTGATAACACGAGGGTAAACCAATATCAAGTGACGCTATGGTTTGATGTGGATAACAAGTTTGGGAACAAAAAGCAGAATCTAATGTTACCTTATTTGAAACCCAATTTATGTGAGGGTTGTGTTTCTTCAACCAAGGATAGCCTAGGATGAGAGTATGCTGATGTATGGTTATGAGATCAAAAGATAAATATTCAGTGTGTCCCTGCAATGATGTTACAAGCAGGGGAATAGTATGATGTGTAATAGGTCCTTGTTCTATTAATGAACCATCTATCAGCTTAATAGATACAGGATTTTGTTTACAAATAGTAGGAATTTGATTTTTATTTACATAAGTGGAATCAATGTAATTTCCGGATGCTCCTGAATCAATTAATGCCTTGGTTTGGATATTTTTCTGGTCCCACTGTAAAGAAATAGACAAAGTCATGTGTGTATCATTAGCTATGCTGAAAATAAAGTCACTGGTTTTTTTCTTACCATTCTTTTGTTTTTTCAACAAAGGACAAGTAGATACTACATGTTCTTTTTGAGCACAATATAAACAGAGATTTTCCAACCTCCTTCTAATTTTTTCCTCTGGTGGCAGAGGTCCTCTAAGTACACCAATCTCCATAGGGGTAGCACTGCCATGAGTTTTGTCATGACTTGTTGTGACTTGGTAAGGTCTTCTATATGAGGTATCATTAGAGGCCTTTTCTGCCCTCCTTTCTCTCAAACGACGATCTAAAGATGTACTTAATTTAATAAGACCATCAAGGGTATCTGGGATCTCAAGACGTGAAAGTTCATCTTTGAGTGTTTCAGATACACCTAAACGATATTGATTTTTCAAACTGATTTCATTCCACTGAGAGTCCTCTGCCCACATCTGAAACTCAGTGGTATAATCCTCCACATTTCTCTTACCTTGTTTTAAAGACCTCAATCTCATTTCAGCATTTATTTGAGAATTTGAGTCTTGATATAGACTAGTTAAAGCAAAAAAAAAATCTTGTAATGAATCCAGGATATTGTTATTGTTTTCAAAAAACCTATTAGCCCAAGTCCTGGGTTCACCTTGTAGGAAAGATATTGTGGTACAAACTTTAATCCGCTCAGTATGATAAGTCTTAGGTCTTATAGAAAATAACAAATTACAGGCATTCTTAAATTCCCTGAACTCAGAACGTTTCCCTGAAAAAGGTTGTGGATAATTAATATGAGGTTCAGGTGGGTCATGAGGCTTTTGTGTAACAAAATCTTTAACTATAGTTTTCAGTGCAGCATTTTCAGTCTGTACTTCTGTCACAGCTCTTGCTAAATAATCAAGTTTAAGGTAAACATTATTAAACTCCTTTTTTATTTCATTAGGATCCATAATGTTTAATTAATTCAAAATTCGGTTTTTTGGGCCTGATTATTATGTGGTATTCTGAGCTTTGTATTTAAGTAAACAAGTATTTGCACATTGGTTATAAAGGTTAGCTCTAAAATTAGAGCTTGTTGCTCTTTTTTGTAGTAATCAGAAAACAACTTCTATGTAGCCTGATTAAACAATATGAGACATTTAATATATGATGAATTTGTATATTAACTACTGACTTAAGTGTTAATAAATATAAGGAATATTTAATATAATATATATCTTATGTTCAAGATATATATATATAACCGGAGGCCACAGATGAAAAAGAAATACTGACAAGCTCAGAATCTGAATTGGTAGAAACAAATGATTCTTCTTACTTCACGCAATCACACACAGCCTAAAATATTTACAAGTTCAGACATTCCACAGACATACAATGTTTGTTCATATTGGATGTTGCAGGTAATAGGAGATGCCCAATAATTCAGTATGGTAACAAAGACAAGCAGGTAAGAAGTTTAAAGGCTTTAGCATTGTTCGTATACGTTACCACCTTGAGGACCGTGATATTTCTGTTACCGCATTGGAAGATCCGTGTTTGGAGAGGCAGCGTGTGTGAATGCGGCTTACTTCCGGGTAGCGGTGAAAAAGTAGATCCGGCCGTTGAATGATCCAAAGTCGGTAATGAAAAAGTAACGATTTGAGCATAAGAGATTCAAGACGTAGCTAGAGTAAACAAAGTAAACCACCTTGCACAGGATACAAGCAATAGGAGACCTGAGATAAGGAAAGCTACACCAGAGTAGCTAAGACTTCAATAATCAGGCAGTAAATGAGTGTTACAGGTAGTCCTTATATAGGGTGGAGACCAAATAGGAGGGGTTATAGTTAAAGGTATACCACAAAGCTCTAATAAACCATATAAATACAATAATAGCGGCAATACAGAATTTTTACAAATTATAATACCAGATTATTAACATTAATCAAGGTAAACTGACCTAGAATTAAGCATGTCTAGAAAGTGTACCAAAAAACCATATATATATATATATATATATATATATATATATATATATATGGTTAGCCCTCAAAGAGAAGTAAGCAATATCACATTCTTAACATTCGTATGTATATATATATATATATATAATCACTTTTAACGATGTTCCGATCACGATACAAATGTAAAAATATATATAGAAAAAGTGACCCTTGACAGACAGATTGTCATTAAAGTTATGTAATTAAACCTAAATACCAGTATATAATTTTAGGTCCCAAATTTTATTCATTCCTTTTCGGATAGCCTGTCTCAAGTTTAAAGATCCAAAAAGCCTCTTTTCTATTAAGCTTAGCAAGTCTATCTCCCCCTGTAGTTCGTTTTGGAATTCTATCTATTATCTGGAATTGGAAGAGGGATAATATTTGATCAACCATTGTTTTGGTATATGATTGGCCTGCTGGATGTCTTGCAAAGTGTTTGGCCACCGGAGTTTTAGGCTCCAATGCTTCCAATGATAATAAGTGTTCGCGTATGCGATCTTTTATAGGTCTTATGGTTCTCCCTGTATATTGGCAGCCACACAGTTTGCAAGAGATCAAGTAGACCACATAGTCTGACTGGCAAGTAAAATGTTGATAAATTCTAAACTCACCTTTAGTAATGTGGGACATGAAAATCTCCCCTGGTTTGACATATTGACAGGACTTACAGGGTCGAACTCTGCATTTAAACGTCCCTCTCCTAGTTCTAAGCTAGCTTTCTGTCCTGGTAGTAGGATGAGTAACCGGTTCGGAGAAATTTCTATTTACATACTGGCCTAATGTCTTAGCACTTCTTGAGACAAATCTAACACCATTGCTCGATATGTTTGTTAATGTAGGTTCTTTTTCCAAAATTGGTAAATACCTCTTAACTAGATTACATATTTTGTTAAACTGTTTATTATACTGTGTGGAGAAAACAATACTCCCATCTGAGCTCTTAGTTTTAGTTTTAGCTTTATCTTGAAGTAGATTATCTCTATCCATAGATCTAACATTCTCTTGAGTAGTTTGTAAAAGATTCTTATTATAGCCTCTCTTTACAAGACGTGTTTTGAGGAGATCTGCATGCTTATCATAATCCTTAATGTTACTACAGTTCCTACGTAGCCTCAAAAACTGGCCTTTTGGAATGGCCATCTTTAGATGTTTGGGATGATTAGATTCTGCTCTCAGAATGGTATTTCCGGCAATTTCCTTCCTAAATGCCTCCATTGCTACTGTCTGATCCTTTCCTTCCACTTTAATCATTAGATCTAGAAAGCTAGTACTTTCTTTATTCCAGCTATAGGTAAATTTTAAATTCATACTATTGTTGTTTAATGATTTAACAAACTCTTCAATTTGTGAAACATCCCCCTGCCAAATTATCAACACATCATCGATGAATCTAGTGTAGAATTTTATGTTGCCCTTAAAGCTATTAAGGTCTCCAAATATTTTAAACAATTCAAAGTAGCTAAGATATATATTAGCATATGAGGGGGCGAATTTCGCCCCCATGGCTGTACCTCTATGCTGTAAATACATCTTGCCCTCAAAAACAAAATAATTGTGGGTCAGTAGAAAATTAACCACATCAACCAGATAGCTAATAAAGACAACATCAAAATTTGTATAAAACTTCAAGGTTTCTTCTAAAGCTAATAAAGCCCTTGACTGTGGGGGATGCAAGAATATAACGAAACTACATCTATTGTAAGAAAAAGACATGAGTCATCCAATTTAAAGCCCTCAAGTTTTCTAAGAAGTTGTTTTGTATCACGTAAGTAACCTGGCATATTAGTAACAATGGGCTTTTTCTATATATATTTTTACATTTGTATCGTGATCGGAACATCGATAAAAGTGATTATATATATCAGGGATGTCCAAACTTTGCTCTCCAGAGGTTTTGGAACTACATTTCCCATGATGCTCAGCTAGATAAAATGCTGGCTGAGCATCATCGGAAATGTAGTTCCAAAACCTCTGGAGAGCAAAGTTTGGACACCCCTGATATATATACATACGAATGTTAAGAATGTGATATTGCTTACTTCTCTTTGAGGGCTAACCATATATATATATATTTTTTTGGTACACTTTCTACACATGCTTAAGTTTAGGTCAGTTTACCTTGATTAATGTTAATAATCTGATGGGTATTATAATTTGTAAAAAAATCTGTATTGCCGCTATTATTGTATTTATATGGTTTATTAGGGCTTTTACTTTATATTTACTTAAATTATGCCCGTCAATCTGTATAGACATAGTGAGAAAAGGCACTTTCAGTTACATTTATATTAATACCCAGAACTATAGCTTACATAAATCTGGTCTCAAATATGTAACTTTAGTAGTATTTTAAATACACTGTAGTGATGTTAGGTTCCCACGTAATATCTAAATTTCTCCTTATTAGACAATTAGAATTGTACATATGTTTTTTCAAAATTTTTAAATACTCATGTTTTTATTTAGAACATGTAAATGTTACACTTTATACGGTAATAATATACCCCCTCTGTTTATCGCTTACGGTGTACCTAGTATACATCATATGTCAACTTGTATTTTAAATGTGTTTAGGTACTGAAGGGGTTAAATGATTTACGTGTATAAAGGGTTGAACAGGGAATCAGCTGCTATCCCTGATGAAGTGCTTTTTTTTTTTAGCAGGAAACGCGTCAGAGAGATGTGATGTGTGCTTTTAAATTTTAACCAATATCCAATAAAGTTTTGTTTTTTACCTCTAACCTACAGTGCAGCCTGTTATCCTTTCCAACCTATTGGACTTTTTTTTTTTTTTCTTCTGATATCAGACCAGACAAAGCATTGCACCAATAAGATGCTGCTCCCGCAACCGTAGTAATACTTGCCGCAGGTTGCCACTGTAATCCTTGATGGATGCACATCTATTTTAAGTAAGCCTCTAGCTACTTATCCATGGGATCCTTAAAGGAACAACTATCCTCTATAGAAATGGCAGTTCTTTTAGCTGGAGTAGAGATAGCTCCTTCTACTTTAGGCACATTGCTCCATAAGTCAGGAATGGAGTCCGCAACAGAAAACATCTTTTTAAAAACAGGGGAAGGGGAAAAAGAAACCCCTGGCTTATCCCATTCCTGAGCTATAATTTCAGACATCTTGTCTGGGACAGGAAAACATCCACAGGAGAGGGAGAATCATAAACTTTATTAAATTTAGTAGACTTTTTAGGATTGACAGCAACTGAAGGTTCAGAGTCATCTAAAGTAGCTAAAACCTCCTTGAGTAGTAACTGGAGATGTTCAAGCTTAAATCTAAAATTAACTTCTTCAGATTCTGAAGAAATTTCCCCCATCATGTCAGAGTCTGAAGTATCCTCCTCCTCAGAAATTTGGGAAAGGTTAACCAACACAGATTTAGAGGGGTCAGAAACCTTACCAGCAGAAATATTTTTAGATTTCCTCTTATGCTTACCCGCAGTAGGGAAAGCAGATAAAGCTGCAGATACCGCAGAAGTTATTTGTGCAGCAAAATCTCCTGGCAAATAAACACCCCCAGGAGGTTAAGAGGAACTGTAGGGCACTGTATGTGAAACCACTAAAGCTTGGGACGTTTGAGAAGAAAGCTGTGGCATATCCTGAACAGCATTATCCTGAGAGACAATTGGCTCAAAAGGGAGTAATTGATCTTTAAAATTTAGAGTCTTAGCTAAACACGAGGAACAAAATTGCATAGGCAAAACAATTTGGGCCTCTAAACATAATAATAAACATTTATCCAGAGAAACAGACTGTTGGTCAGTGTCCATAGCTGAAATGGTCCCCAATTACACATGGAAGAGCGGAGGTCACGTGATCGGACTTAGAAAAGAAACTGCACCACTGAAAAACCATGCGTTTCTGTCTGACCAGATAAAACACTAATGACAGAGCTTAAAACACCTCCTATTGTAGTCTCAGTCCTCTGCACTATATAGGTCCGAATCTCAAAAAATAAATTTCTCACACTCCATAGTAACATCATGCTAAAGAGCCTAATTAATTCTTCAGCCAGTCTCTCTAATAAAAAAGGGGAAAATTAAACCCCTTAACATTTAATTTAATCAGTGCCTGCCAGACTGCCCAACTTTTAACCCTTAAAGGTCATAACATGTCCCATATGACGATCCACTAGAGGAATTAACCTCCAAAGTGCTATCCTTCCGTACCTAGAAGGCAAATGCACTTACCTGTGGATCCAGCTGCAGGGCAGGAACAGCTTCTTAGATGTGATAGACACTCGACTCTCTATCAGGGACCTTCAGAAAAAGACAAAGCAGAGTAACCATCCATGGCTTTCTATGAAGGGGTAGCAATAATGTTAGAAATAAAGCAAAGACCACCTTGCCGCATTCTAACTGCTAAAAGCTACCATTACTCTTACTAAAGAGACAGCATTACCCCTAATCCTTGCTTGCAGGGAAAAGTACCCATAAAAGGAATAAATATCTTCAGACACCATCTTCACACATCCTCCATTGACAAAAGCAAAGAGAATGACTGGGAATTATGTGTAAGGGAAGTTACACTTCACAGCTTTGCTGGGTGCTCTTTGCCTCCTCCTGCTGGCCAGGAGTGGAATATCCCACTAATAATTGGGATGACGTTGTGGACTCTCCATGCCATAGGAAAGAAATATAGTTTTGACAGGTAAATAAAAAAAACAAGGCTTTATTTCTGTTTGGAGCGAAAGAAAAAATACAAAAATTCTCCGGTAAGTTCTTCTTGGAAAGTCCCGGTAGTAAAGGGGTTAATATCTGGTCAAACTGGTGTTTGTTCTACAGAACCTGAGGTTAATGATAATTAATGGGACAGTCTACTCCAAAAATGTTATTGTTAAAAAAAAATCCCTTTATTACCCATTCCCTTTTGTGATTACCTTGTATCTAATCTGATTTCTGCAGACAGCCCCCTTATGTCAGGGGCAAGCTATTTAGTTTTCATCCATTAAATTGCATTTTAGCCAATTAGTCCACGGGAGTGAGCACAATGTTATCTAAATGGCACACATAAACTAGTAGTGTCTTGTGAAAAGCTAAAAAATGCATGTGATAAGAGGTTGTCTGTAGTGGCTTAGAAACAGACAGAAATTTAGAGGTTTAAATGTTATAAAGTATATTAATGTAACAATGTAGGTTGAGCAAAGCTGGAGAATGGACAGTAAAGGTGTTAGTTTTTAAAAATACAAATTTTGGTGCATACTCTCCCTTTAATGGTACTGTGATGTAGAATTATGGGCTCCACCACTATCAGTGTGAGTTCCCATGCTAAGTACATCACATGTGCTTTGGCTGGGTGTTTTGAGTTTGCACTCTTTCCAAAATGCCCATCAACCACACAAAATCACTATTCCAATCAGTAAGAAAACATATATTTGGCTGCATGTCAGGTTTTTGCCTAATACAATTTGTCAACTTGAATCTATTAACCTTTGCTTGTTCCTATTGGCATTTTTGGCTTTTGTTATGCACATGCTCAGTTCTCCTGTTAAGAAACCAAATTGTTTTTTGTTTAATAAAAAGTTAAAAATAAAGTTTGCAGCACACTATGAAATTAGTACAGATTTAAATCCAATCATCTTTATGTTCATATTTGATTGCAATTAAGTGCTCAGAGATGTAAATATGTTAATTATAATAAACATTTAAAGGACACTAAAGTCAGATTCAGATAGAGCATGTAAAATCCAATTTACTTCTATTATGAAATTATGCAAAGTCTCTTTTTATATGCACACCTTTTGAGACACTAGCTCCTACTGAACACACACACACACACACATATATATATATATATATATACAGACCAGTATATATATACATACTGTATACTCTGTGTGTGTGTCTATACATATATATACTGTATATATATATATATATATATATATATATATATATATAGATAGATAGATAGATAGATAGGCTCATTGCTGTCACATGATACAGGGGGAGGGAAATGTTAGGAAATTTCTCAGAAAAAAATCTACTACTAATTTGAAATGCAAAGTACACGCAATTGCATTGTCTTATGCATTTGCTGATTATGCAATTCTTCTATATTTAATAGACCTTTAAAATATTAATTAAAATGTTAATTAAACATATCTGAAATTAGTAACTGGACAAGTCATGTAATTCAATATTGGCTCTGAGATAAAACCTGACACCTTATGCAGTCATCATTAATACTGAATTAAAGGACCATTAACTACAATAAAATTGCCTAAGTATCAAGTGCATAATACAAAGACAAAGCAGAAACACTTACTCTGAATTTAAAAAATCTGTAAAAAAAATTCTGACAAATTTACTTTTTTTCTCCATTTGCCCCCCCCCCTGTATCATGTGACATATGCTGTAAACTTGTTCACATGCTCAGTAGGAGCTGGTATCTCAAAAAGTGTGAATTTTAAAAGACTGCAAAAATTGATCATGGAAGAAAATTGGAAAGTCTCATAAATCTACAGTATATTCTCTATCTGAATCATGAACTTTTAATTTTGACTTTAGTGTCTCTTTAACTGCAGTATTTTATTTCTGATCTTTCCACAAATTTGTTGCTGCTTTGAAGGCCTCCAAAAATCTTTTTGAAAACGTACTTGAAAAGGATGTGCTATACATGTTTCTTATCATTTTTTTATGCACTTCCAAAACATAGAAGCAAAACTCCCTTGCACACTGTACAATTATTTATGTAGCAGACACATTTTTTTTATTGAATTGTCAGTTTTTAGCTTTGGAATAATAAAAAAGAGAAATAGTAAATTGTCTGATAATTTGGAATAAGAGACTAAGAGGCCTATTTATGACAGTGTGGATCAGGTCCGACAGACATCGCTGAATGCGGAGATCAATATACTCTCCATATTCAGCATTGCACCAGCAGCTCACAAGAGCTGCTGCTGCAACGCCGCCCCCTAAAGACTCCAGCAGGGAGGTGTCAATCAATCCGATCGTACTCGATCGGGTTGAATTCCGGCGATTCCTGTCTGCCTCATCAGAGCAGGTGGACAGGGTTATGGAGCAGCAGTATTTAAACCGCTGCTCCATAACTTGTGTTTCTGGCGAGTCTGAAGACTCGCCAGAACACGGGCCCTCAAGCTCCGACGGGGCTTGATAGATAGGCCCCAATGGCCTAGATTATGAGTGGAGCGTGAAAATGCGCTTTTGCGAGCACGATATTTGCACTCCACTCGTGATACCAGCACACCCAAATGTGGGCTGGTATTACTAGTTAAGCACAATGTGAACGCGACCTCACGTTTGCATTGCATGGAAGTTTTGCGCTCACGAGAGCACGCTTCCTTAGGCTCAAATAGGAGCTTCGTTCAAATGCCAATAGACAAGGCATAGACCCTATCGCAGCGAAGGGGGTAAGTTGCGCAGAGTTGGACAGCATATTTAAAATATATATGTATATGAATATATATATATACATATATTTATTTGTTTATAAGTGTATATACACATATTAACACATAAATATATATGTATATAAGCATATAAATATATATTTACAGTTTCAACACAGTTCCCATATGTAACAAAATGAACACTACACTTTATTTTGGAGGAAATTGGGGGGCATTTATTTCATTAACCAGAGGTCTGACCTCTGGTTAATGAACTTGAGCTCAAAGTAATGGCTGGTTATTTAACGTGCGCCTGTATATGGGCAAATTTGCCCTTTACGGGCGCACGTTAAATTAGCACTCTACTCGTAATCTAGACCTATATCAGTAGGAAATGCTTAGTGCCATCCAGAGCTTATGTTTATCAGCCTCTAAGCACCGATGTGCAGTCATAATTTATTGGGCATGATTCATAGACGCTTCTGAAATTGATAGACGCTTCTGAAATGGTATCATCAATGGCAGTATGATGAGTGGTAATAAGATGGGATACTAGTGTTAGTTAAAAGCTATTAGTGATAGTAGGCAGATGCTAGCAATAAAAAAGTAAATGAGATTATTACCAAGAAGGCTCAGTGCGCAGGCCAGGATCGCTAGCAGAGCAGGTGTGCTAAGTCCAGCTGCTGACCCTGTTGTCATATGACAGGTCAGAACGGCTCCTCCCGTTTCACAGTGACACAGAGAGATAGTTAGGGTGTCTGTACTACTCAGTGGCGGATCTCCACTGTCTACTATCGCAATAGGTATAAGGAAGCTGTCTTTCCGAGATTTCCAAAAGCCACTCTGTTTTACCACAAGTGATGCACTTCCATCTGTAAGAGTAAATGTATGAAAACAAGGGACTGAGAGACGTTAAAAATGTGAGAGAAAAAAGTAAAAGCTAAATTAAGATTTATGGACTGAGAAAGAATGGCAGATGAAGTGAAGACAGAATGGAGACAGAAAAAAGCAAGTGTAGAATACATTCAGAGATATACAATTATATGAATGAGTTAAAAAACACACCTTTATTATCTCGAAGAGTGAAGTTTCCATCAGTAACTGGACCTGGACTTTGAAAACTGAAAACACCACTTTCACTGTCTGCATCTCTCACCCTGATTGTTTGAATAACCTTCAGAAACAGATCGAAAAAAGTATAGAACACAGAGGAAGCGATGTAGCAATAGTAACAAAAATATACAATTATATATATATATATATATATATATATATATATATATATATATATATACACGAACCAATAGAAGTTACAGTTTGTAATAATATATAGCAAAAGGGAGAGTCAGTGGGAGAGGAAATATGGAGCAATGAGAGGAAAGGGTTCTATAAAACCTGGAGACTGACAAGAGGTTTTATAGACCAATCAGGGATGGAGTTATAGGGAGAGTTCTATGATGCAACTATAGGTGTTACCTTCCAGTATTTATTAATTCTTAATCCAGGGGATGAAGGCACCATAGGACCAAGCTACCAAACTGCAGGATGCTTGGAAGCTCTGATTATAGCCATAAGCTATCTGACTGAGTTTATTGGAGTAATAAGGTTATATGAATTTATTACTAAGAGAAGTTATTCAGAAAGATTATGCATTAAATATATAGAGGCCTACTTATCAAGCCGTCAACTTACTTGCATTCGACGGCACCAATACGCTCGCCTGACATCGCGGCCGCGGACCTGAATACAATCTCCATATTTATATAAAAAGCTGTCAAAAAGCCGCGCACCAAGTATGGGGCGATGAGCAGCAGACTGTTGCTAACTAACAGTAATCGATCTCGCTGCTATTCGGCTTTTTCACAGCTTTATTTATACCCTGTCACTAAACACTGCCACTATACTAAAATGTTTAACCCCTATCACCCCGCCGCAACTAAATAAAGTTATTAACCCCTATCCCGCCGCTCCCCGACCCCGCCACAACTAAATAAAGTTATTAACCCCTATCCCGCCGCCCCCAGGCCTCGCCGTCACCTACATTATGTTATTAACCCCTAATCTTCCGCCCCCTACACCGCCGCCACCTACATTATGTTATTAACTCCTAATCTGCCGCCCGACACCGCTGCCACCTACATAAAAGTATTAACCCCTATCCCGCTGCTCCCGGAGCCCACCACAGCTAAATAAAGTTATTAACCCCTAAACCCCTGGCCTCCCACATCAGTACCACTTACTAAACCTATTAACCCCTAAACCTCCAGCCCCTCACATCGCCATAAACTAAATTAACCTATTAACCCCTAAACCTAACAACCCGCCAACTTTATATTAAATATTAACTCATCCCTATCTAATAATAAATTTAAACTTACCTTTAGATTTAAATTAAACTATATTAAACTATATTAAACTAATAATTAAATTACCCTAACTGTTATACTAAAATTGCATTAAACTATATTAAAGTAATAATTAATCTACCCTAACTGTTATACTAAAATTAGAATAAATTATATTAAACTAATAATTAATCTACCCTAACTGTTATACTAAAATTACAATAAACTATATTAAACTAATAATTAATCTACGCTGTTATAATAAAATTACATTAGACTACAAATTAAATTAACTATATTATATATTTAAAAACCTAACCCTACTCAAATAATTTAAATCTACTATTAAAAATTACAAAGTTACAAAAAACTAACAACTAAGTTACACAAAATAGCAAACACTAAGTTACAAAAAAAATAAACACTAAGTTGCACAAAATAAAAAATAAATTATCAAATATTTAAACTAATTATACCTAATCTAAGAGCCCTATGAAAATAAAAAAGCCCCCACAAAATAAAAAAAAACCCTAGCCTACAATAAACTACCAATGGCCCTAAAAAGGGCCTTTTGCGGGGCATTGCCCCAAATAAATCAGCTCTTTTACCTGTAAATAAAAAATACAAACACCCTCCCAACAGTAAAACCCACGACCCACACAACCAACCCAAATAAAATTCTAGCTAAAAAACTAAGCTCCCATTGCCCTCAAAAGGGCATTTGGATGGGCATTGCCCTTAAAAGGGCATTTAGTTCTTTTTCAAAAGTCCAAACCCTAATCTAAAATTAAAACCCACCCAATAAACCCTTAAAAAAGCCTAACACTAACCCCCAAAGATCCACTTACAGTTTCTGAAGAGCCGACATCCATCCTCAACGAAGCGGCAGAAGTCCTCATCGAAGCCAGCAGAAGTCTTCATCCAAGCGGGCCGACGTCTTCATCCAACCGGGCAGAAGTCTTCATCCAGATGGCATCTTCTATCTTCATCCATCCAGGTGGAGCGGCTCCATCTTCAAGACATCCGACGCGGAGCATCCTCTTCGTTCGACGTCTTCTTCAACAATGAATGTTCCTTTAAATGATGACATCCAAGATGGCATCCCTTAGATTCCGACTGGCTGAATTCTATCAGCCAATCAGAATTAAGGTTGAAAAAATCCTATTGGCTGTTGCAATCAGCCAATAGGGTTAAGCTCACATTCTATTGGCTATTCCAATCAGCCAATAGAATGCGAGCTCAATCCTATTGGCTGATTGGATCAGCCAATAGGATGAAAGCTCAATCCTATTGGCTGATTGCAACAGCCAATAGGATTTTTTCAACCTTAATTCCGATTGGCTGATAGAATTCTATCAGCCAATCGGAATCTAAGGGACGCCATCTTGGATGACATCATTTAAAGAAACATTCATTGTTGAAGAAGACGTTGAACGAAGAGGATGCTCCGCGTCGGATGTCTTGAAGATGGAGCCGCACCGCGCCGGATGGATGAAGATAGAAGATGCCGTCTAGATGAAGACTTCTGCCCGGTTGGATGAAGATGTCGGCCCACTTGGATGAAGACTTCTGTCGGTTTCGATGAGGACTCCTGCCGCTTCGTTGAGGATGAATGTCGGCTCTTCAGAAACTGTAAGTGTATATTCGGGGGTTAGTGTTAGGCTTTTTTAAGGGTTTATTGGGTGGGTTTTAATTTTAGATTAGGGTTTGGGCTATTGAAAAAGAGCTAAATGCCCTTTTAAGGGCAATGCCCATCCAAATGCCCTTTTCAGGGAAATGGGGAGCTTAGGTTTTTTTAGATTAGGTTTTTATTTGGGGGGTTGGTTGTGTGGGTGGTGGGTTTTACTGTTGGGGGGGTATTTGTATTTTTTATTTACAGGTAAAAGAGCTGATTTCTTTGGAGCAATGCCCCGCAAAAGGCCCTTTTTTAAGGGCCCTTGATAGTTTATTGTAGGCTAGGGTTTTTTTTATTTTGTGGGGTCTTTTTTTATTTTCATAGGGCTCTTAGATTATGTGTAATTAGTTTAAATATTTGATCATTTATTTTTTATTTTGTGTAACTTAGTGTTTATTTTTTTTGTAACTTAGTGTTTGTTACTTTGTGTAACAGTTAGGGTAGATTAATTATTCGTTTAATATAGTTTAATGTAATTTTAGTATAACAGGGTAGATTAATTATTAGTTTAATATAGTTTATTGTAATTTTAGTATACCAGTTAGGGTAGATTAATTATTAGTTTCATATAGTTTAATGTAATTTTAGTATAATAGTTAGGGTAGGTTAATTATTAGTTTAATATAGTTTAATTTTAAATCTAAAGGTAAGTTTAAATTTATTATAAGATAGGGATGAGTTAATATTTAATATAAAGTTAGCGGGTTGTTAGGTTTAGGGGTTAATAGGTTAATTTAGTTTATGGCGATGTGGGTGGCTGGCAGTTTAGGGGTTAATAGGTTTAGTAAGTGGTAGTGATTTGGGAGGCCAGGGGTTTAGGGCTTAATACATTTATTTAGTTGAGATCTGCTCTGGGAGTGGCGGGATAGGGGTTAATAACATTATGTAGGTGGCGGCAGTGTCGGGGCGGCAGATTAGGGGTTAATAAGTATAATGTAGGTGTCGGCGATGTTGGGGCGGCAGATAAGGGGTGTTTAGACTCTGGGCTTATGTTAGGGTGTTAGGTGTAAACGTAACTTTTATTCTCCCATAGGAATCAATGGGATATCGGGCAGCAGCGAACATAAGCTTTCGCTGCTTTCAGACTCCCATTGATTCCTATGGCATCCGCCGTCTCCAGGGCGGTGGATTGGAAATCAGGTACGCTGGGCCTGAATAGTGGCGAGCGTACCTGGTAGATATTTGATAACTAACAAAAGGTGTCAGATAGTTCCGAATTCGCATTCGGAACATCTGTAATGACGTAAGCATCGATCTGTGTTGGACTGAGACCAGCGGATCGTATGTTACGTCACAAATTTCAACTTTTGCCGGTCTGTAGGCTTTGATAAATAAGGGGAATCAGGCTCTCCACAATTACGCTGCGGAATTCCAGCGTGTTTGCGGTTGACGGCTTGATAAATAGGCCTCATAGTGTGATACAGAACAACATGAGAAATTATAGGAAATAATATTATATTTACAGTCAGTGATGTTAAAAGAATAAAGTGTGGAGGTTCGAGCTGAAGGAAAAGCTATTGTTAAGAGGAAACAGTCACTAGTGTAAATAACTGCAACTTTGGAAAAGGAAATCTTATAAAGTATCTACTAAATATATCATATAAAATGTCTACTTGCAATAACTGTTCTGCAGATTTTGTTTTATACAAGCATGCTTTAGCGTCCCCGTAATCCACCGGCTGAGGTAGTGTGCTGACCACGGTACATATTCCCTCAATGGCTTAGATTTCATGACTCACAACATATTCTCCTGTAAGGAGAAATATTAGTTTGTGAGTTTCTCCCGAATGCAAATTTGAGAGATTACATGCTTGTCGATCACATAAATGTAACTGCTCTTAAACAGCTTTACTGACAATGTTCAATTCCTGAATCCTAATGCACCTTACGGTACAGCAGATGTTCTGCAGCAGAGATTACTAAATCTAAAAGTGAATATTTATCTCATGGGGGGGGAAAGGTAAAAAACTAAATAGAAAAATATAGTGTGTGTGTATACACAATGAAAGTATGTCACTATAGTGTATTAGAAACAAATTATATATATATATATATATATATATATATATATATATATATATATATATATATATACACATACACACACCATTGAAGCTTCAACCTTTCACAAGTTCTTGCTCTGTCTTTTAGTGATGCCTTTAAATAATATCATTTGATTATGATTTGTTATCCATTCAGGAAAGAGAAAATACTTTTACTTTTTTAATTTTATTTTAATTTTCTGTGTGGGGCAGATGGTTCTAAACCTGTTATCGAGTAGCCCAAACCCTACGTCAAAGGACAAGGTTCAGTAACGGCTGAGCTTAGGAATTAACAATTAAAGGGACACTGAACCCAAATTTTTTATTTCATGATTCAGATAGAGCATGTTATTTTAAGCAATTTTCTAATTTACTCCAATTATCAATTTTCTTCTTTCTCTTACTATCTTTATTTGAAAAGCAAGAATGTAAGTTTAGAAGCTGGCCCGTTTTTTGGTTCATAACCTGGGTTGTGCTTGCTGATTGGTGGCTAAATGCACCCACCATTAACCAAGTGCTGTCCAGGGTCTGAACCAAAAATGGTCTGGCTCCTTAGCATAGATGCCTTCTTTTTCAAATAAAGATAGCAAGAGAACAAAGAAAAATTGATAATAGGAGTAAATTAGAAAGTTGCTTAAAATGTCATGCTCTATATGAATCATGAAAGAAAAATTGTGGGTTTATTATCCCTTTAACTATGCTTCGGAAGGAATGTCTATTTGAATATAAAAGCCAAATAATGGCACAAATGTATATTTCAGATGCAAAAGGAAGCCTTGTTTTGCATTATTATTGTTTTTTGTGTCTTTTAAAAGCTATCACTGATTTAGTGATAAATTGTAAACACACATACAATCCACTACCAATCTTGTGGAAGCTGCGTGCACATAGCCCACCACATGACTAATCACATGCACAATAAAATAGTCATAACGTTTTATAGACTCATTTTTTAAACACAAGTGCATTGCTCATTTGCTTCAAACAAATCTAAAATACACTTATAATTCTGCTATGTTTCTTGAGCATTGGAAGCTACTAGTGGGATAGAACACGTCTTTGACTGAAGATGGGGACAATGTGCTTCAATCATGGAAAGTACTTGTGTTTTCGTATTACATGACTGAGAATTAGGTTAGAGTTCAGTGAAAGTTATTGTTAACAGAAAGTCAAAGGAAAGCTTGTAGAGGTTAATATGTTTTGTTTTTTAATCCATCACCCTGAGACCTTCAGGAACATTGGTAGTTTGCTTTTTAGTTGACATGATGTTATTTTGTTAGCCATGATGTCATTGATTTTAAGACTTCCAGAGATTGGATTGCGGCCAGCTGTTAGCTATAATGTTGCGGGGAGCTGAGAGAATGGCAATGATCATTTTGTTTTCCTTGTTATAAAGGCCGGGGATAATCACTGTTAGATGGGCATCTAGTGAGGGGGGGATACTGAGACAACAAATTTCACTATGAGTTTATAAATGTGATGCCATAATAGTGATACATTTTTTTTTAATATGCGTATTGATTAATGTCAGAGCTGATGTAAATGTTTTTACTATCATAAGACTGTCTGCTCCATTTTCCTCCCCAGAGCTGTCTCAGCATTGCTGAAACGTATTAACCTGTTGGCAGCCTGGGTTACTGTCTTAAAAATGTCAAGATTAGAAACTTCATTTTGCAGCTGCTATTTCTAATATTGACTTTTGGGGTTTTGCTGTTTTTGAATACTATAAAAAACACTATATCCTAAATATCCTCTCACTCTAAGGGCCCGATTCTCAAAAACTCAGTCATGTAGAGAAATAATCAGCTTCTCTCTTTTACATAAAACATAATACTGAACTCCCCTTAATGAGATACATAATTCCCAATATAAAAATTACCTTTAAAACAATCCGTGAGGTGCTTTGTAAAACTGATGACTTATGTTACAGAATCTCGCCAGACCAGAGAGCTTTAGAGAATAGGCCCCTAAGTGCCCTTATGGAAGAGGCCATCTTTATAAAGTAGTGTTATAGTAACCAAGCCCTTGGGTAAAAATAGTGGGTTGCTGGAAGGAACTGTGCTGAAGTAAATATATACATAGTGGTCTAGATGTAATAAAATGTCCTTGAGTTGCAAGCTATACATTTACAAGTCTACCAGGAGTCCATGTATTTTAAAATGATCTTCATTCATATCATGCAAATGTCTTTTCTATTTGAATTTTAGAGAAGGGAGGATTTAATTTTCTTGATCAATAAAGTTTATAGCCGATAGTAATATGTAGATTTTAAATTGATATTAAACATTTTTAATTTGCTATATAAAATGTTTATTATGAGTAGTTAAACTTTGCAGCATACTATTATTTATTGTGTCCCATTTTCTTGTAATTTAACTCTGAAACTTGTTTTCCAATATCTGTGATAATTAGAAGTTTAAAAGACTTCACAAGCCTATCCAAGCTAAATTGGACACAATATTTGTTTAATCAATAGCTATGTAATTTATAACTGGTCTAAATTGGATCTGGTTCACTCATCAGACTAGATGTGATGATATTAGTTAGACTGTTTAGCTGGAACAGGAGTTGGAGCTTTAGAAGGATTCGTACATACTGTAGATGTGAGAGTACTGTATCTTCTTTACCAAAGCCAAAAGTTATAACACATCAATTGATCCTTCATCAGTAAATATAATAATTAAGGATATATCTATTAGTCCAGGCTCAATAATTAGGTTATCCACATAGTTTTGGCCATATAGTTTATTTAATACAAATATTAGAGATAAGCTTGTCACATGCTTTGCTTGGTCCATTCAGGGCAAGATTTAATTCCTGTCATATTCTGCTTTACAACCTTTTTGCCGGTGTCAGCAATGACATATAAAAAAAAAAAATCCAGTCTATAAAATAAATACCTGCAACTACATAATAACAAGAGTAAATTAAGGGCCAGATTACAAGGTAGTTATGAATATTTCCCATTCCAATGTTCTTCACCAAAAAAAAATTATTTTTCTTTTTAAATATAAATTTTAATATATAAATAAATAAATATGTATATATATATATATATATATATATATATATATATATATATATATATATATTTTATACTGTATATATCACTATTTAAAAATACAAAGAACATTTTCTTCTATGTGAAGAACATTATAATGTGAAATATTTACATTAAAACACAGTAAAACATAATCAAACATTTTACATTTTAATAAATATTAATTTGCATGTTTAAAGGTTTGTCTTGGAAGGGATATAAATGTTCACTTTCCTAAAAGACAAAAGGAAAGGGGGCCTCATAGTGCAGAGCAGTGCGTGAAATGCTATCTTTGTTAAGCAAAACAAAAACAAACTTACAAAGGAGATGGGCACACGGCGTGCCAAATAAGCAGGTTGAGGCTTCAGAGCCGCTCGACTGACTCACTCTCAACATAGGTGTCACTCACAACCCGACTCAGACACACATATTTATTTATTCTTTTATAACGCACCTTTTTTTTAATTGTGATATCACTAAATTTATACTTGGAAGGGATACAGTATATATGTATATACAGGTGTTTATATGTGCTCAGTTGTGTGTGTATGTATATATATGTATATATATATATACACACATACACATACAGTAATGTAAAATAGAAAGCAAACCCTCTTTGAATTCTATAGTTTTACGTTTTAGGACATAATAAAAATCATCTGGTCCTAAAATTAGGTAAATACAACCTCAGATGAACAACAACACATGACATATTACACTGTGTCATGATTTATATAAAAAAAATAAAGCCAAAATGGAGAAGCCATGGGTGAAAATCTAAGTACACCCTATGATTCAATAGCTTGTGGATCCACCTTTAGCAGTAATAATTTTCTGTATGACTTTATAAGTCTCTTACATCATTGTGGAGGAATTTTGACCCATTCTTCTTTACAATGTTGCTTCAGTTAATATTATTATTTATTATGATCATTTATGTGTATAGCGCCGCCTAATTCCGTAGCGCTGGGTACAGTGATAGGGGTATACAATGACAAGGATTTGTGATAAAATACAAAACATAACAAAACTAAACAAATCTAGAACAGGAGGAAGAGAGCTCACAGTCTACAGGTTTAGGGTGCAGAGACATAAGGTTCGGGGTAGCTTGTCACATCGGTTGTAGTTGCAGCAGTGAGTCAGGCAGTTCATGTATTAGTTTGGTTAGGATGAGAGATGGAATAGAGATGGTAAGCCTCTCTGAATAGGTGGGTTTTCAAGGAGTGTCTGAAGCTATACAAGGCTGGAGACAGTCTTATGGAGCGGGGTAGAGAGTTCCAGAGGACAGGAGCAGGACGTGCAAAGTCTTGGAGACGGGAATGGAGAGACGTAGGTCAGAGATTGATCGAAGAGGACAGGATGGGGAGTATTTCACGGTGAGAGAGGAAATATAGTTGAGAGTTAGACTGTTGAGTGCTTTGTAAGTTAGGGTAAATACTTTAAATTGTATTCTGGAGTGTATGGGGAACCAGTGTAGAGACTGGCAGAGCGGAGTAGCTGATGTAGATCGGTGACTTAGGTGGATAAGTCTAGCAGAAGCATTCATAATAGATTGGAGGGAGGAGAGGCAGTGTTTTGGAAGGCCATTTAGAAGTAGATTGGAATAATCAATGCGTGACAAAATGAGGGAATGAATTAGTATTTTTGTAGTTTTTTGAGTAAGGAAGGGACGAATTCTGGAAATGTTGCGTAGGTGTGAACGGCAAGATTTAGTAAGCACTTGTATATGTGGGTTGAATGTGAGTTCTGAGTCAAGTGTAACCCCAAGACAGCGGACCTGGGGTGAGGTGTTGAGAATAGAGTCTCCAAACATCAGAGAAATGTCAGGTGTTGGATGTCTCGAAAAGGGGGGAATAAGAAGCAGCTCAGTTTTAGACAGATTGAGATGGAGGTAGTGTGAAGACATCCAAGAGGACATAGCAGAGAGGCAGCTGTATATCTGGTTGAGTTAAGAGGGAGAGATTTCAGGAGAGGAAAGATAGATTTGGGTATCATCAGCATATAAGTGGTACTGAAATCCAAAGGAGGCTATAAGTTTTCCAATGGAGGATGTATAGAGAGAGAGAAAAGCAAGGGAACCAAGACAGAGCCTTGTGGTACTCCAACTGAGAGAGGCATAGGATCACAAGATATGTTGTTAAAGGAAACTGAAAATGAGCGTTTTGAGAAATATGAGGCAAACCAGAAGAGGGCTGTGTCTCAGATGCCAAATTAATGTAGTATTTTTAGGAGGAGAGGATGGTCAACTGTGTCAAAGGCAGCGGACAGGTCAAGAAGAATTAGTAAGGAGTAGTGGCCTTTTGTTTTAGCTGATAAAAGGTAATTTTTTACTTAAGTAAGAGCGGTTTCTGTTGAGTGTTTAGGGTGGAAACCAGATTGCAGTGGATCAAGTAAGGAGTTAGTTGTGAGAAATTGAGTTAGCCGATTATAGACCAGTCGTTGCAATAATTTTGAAGCAAAGGGAAGTAAGGAGACCGGTCGATAGTTAGAAGGAGTGGAGGGTTCAAGCGAGGGCTTTTTTAGGATTGGTATGATTGACACATGCTTGGAGGTATCAGGAAATGTGCCAGCGGTGAGAGATTGGTTAAAGAGATGAGTTAGGGTAGGGGTTAGTGAAGCAGAGAGAGAGGGAAGAAGTTGTGAAGGAATAGGGTCGAGTGGGCAGGTTGTAAGATGAGCCAAGGATAGGAGTACAGAGACTTTTTTCTCTGTTACAGGAGGGAGGTAGCATAAAGTTTTGTTAATAGAAGGGGTGGGTATGATTGCTGGGTTTGAGGGGTGTGAGGTGCAGATATCTTTTCTTATGGTGTCAATTTTATTTTTGAAGTGATCAGCAATAATCTGAGCAGTGAGGTTGGTAGTGGGCGGGGGTGCAGGTGGATGTAGAAGGGAGTTAAATGTTGAGAACAGCTTTCTGGGGTTGAATGCGTGAGATGATACAAGGGAGGAGAAATAGACTTGTTTGGCCAGGCTGAACACCAAGTTGTGGGACTTAAGGATGAATTTACAATGCCGGAAAGCAGCACAGGTGCGTGATTTCCTCCACTGCTGTTCAGCAGCCTGTGAGCATCGCTAAAGATATCTGGTCTGTTTGGTGTGCCACTGTTGCCATCGAGTGATTGATGTAGAAGAGTGGAGGGTGCAGCTTTGTCAAGTGTTGATTTTAGTGCCAAATTATACTGTAAAGCCATGAGGTTTGGGCAAGAGAGGGATGAAATGTTGGAGAGAAGAGGATTCAGTTGAGTGGAAGTGTCATTTAAATTCCTGCAAGGTAGCAGTTTTTTGGGGGCTTGCAAAGATGTAGTAGCTAGAGTAAGAGAGAAAGATAGTAGATGGTGGACAGAGAGAGGAAAGTGGAAGTTAAGGAAGTTGGAAACAGCACAGAAATTAGTGAAGACTAGGTCTATGAAGTTGCCTTCACAGTGGGTTGGAGAAGTTGTCCACTGGGACAGGCCAAAAGAGGTGGTAAGGGATAGAAGTTTAGAGGCAGCAGGCATGTTAGGATTATCAACGAGTATGTTAAAGTCCCCTAAGATGAAAAAAGGGACATTACAAGAGAGAAAATGTGGAAGGCTTCAAAGTGGTCCAGAAATTGTGATGCTGAGACAGGGGGCCGATAGATAACTGAAACACGAAGAGCAACAGGGGAAAAGTTCATTGAGGATTGTGGGCATTTCAATCAGGTTAAGGTTTGGACTTTGACTTGGTCATTGCAACACCTTGATTCTTTTCTTTTTCGGCCATTCTGTTGTAGATTTGCTGGTGTACTTGGGATCATTATCTTGTTACATGACCCAATTTCAGCCATGCTTTAGCTGTCAGACAGATGGCCTCATATTTGACTTTAGAATACTTTGGTATACAGAGGAGGTCACGGTCAACTCAATGACTGCAAGGTACCCAGGTCCTGTGGCTGCAAAACAAGCCCAAATCATCACCCCTCCAAAACCGTGCTTGACAGTTGGTATGAGGTGTTTGTGCTGATATGCTGTGTTTGGTTTTCACCAAATATCTCCACTTTGTTCTCGACTGTCCAAAGGACATTGTTCCAGAAGTCTTGTGGTTTGTTCAGATGCAACTTTGCAAACCTAAGCTGTGCTGCCATGTTCTTTTTAGAGAGGCTTTCTCCTGGCAACCCTTCCATACAAACCATACATGTTCAGATTTTTTTCTAATTGTACTGTCCTGAACTTTAACATTTAGGCCCCTATTTATCAAAGGTCTTGCGGACCTGATCCGACAGTGCGGATCAGGTCCGCAAGACCTCGCTAAATGCGGAGAGCAATACGCTCTCCGCATTTAACATTGCACCAGCAGCTCACAAGAGTTGCTGGTGCAACACCGCCCCCTGCAGACTCGCGGCCAATGGGCCGCCAGCAGGTGGTGTCAATCAACCCGATCGTACTTGATCGATTTGAATTGTGGCGATTCCTGTCCGCCTGCTCAGAGCAGGCGGACATGGTTATGAAGCAGTGGTCTTTGTGACCGCTGCTTCATAACTGCTGTTTCTGGTGAGCCTGCAGGCTCGCCAGAAACACGGGGCATCAAGCTCCATTCGGAGCTTGATAGATAGGCCCCTTAACATGCTAACTGAGGCCTGTAGAGTCTGCAATGTAACTCTTGGTTTTTTTTCAGTTTCTCTGAGCATTGCACAGTCTGACCTTGGGTCGAATTTGCTGGGACTTCCACTCCTGGGAAGATTGGCAACTGTCTTGAATGTTTTCCACTTGTGCATAATCTTTCTCACTGTAGAATGATGGACTTTAAATTGTTTGGAATTGGCCTTATAACCCTTCCCAGATTGATGGGCAACAACAATTGCTTTTCTAAGATTATTGCAGATGGCTTTAACACAGAACTGAATGCTCCATGCTCCAGAACAGCAAACTGCTAAAACTTCAGCTTTTATAGAGGTGGTCACACTTGCTGATGATCAATTAATCAAGGACATTTGATTAGCAGCACCTCTTAATTCTTATGGAAGCAATAAGAGTGTATTAGTTTTTCACACATGGCTTCTCCATTTTGCCTTATTTTGTTACATAAATCATGACACGATGTAATATGTCATGTGTTGTTTTTCATCTGATGTTGTATTTACCTAATTTTAAGACCTGCTAAGGATTGAATTATATGTTTTTACGTATCAGGACATAATGAAAATCATCTAAAGAGGGTATACTTTCTTTTTCACATGACTGTGTGTGTGTGTGTGTATATATATATATATATATATATATATATATATATATATATATATATATATATATATATATATATATATATATATATATATAAAATCCATTATAGAAGAGGACTGCACTCACTGGATTTGGTATATAAAATAAAAAAAATGTATTAAGGTGACGTTTCGGGGTACGCAGACCCCTTCCTCAGACCAGGCAACAGTGCAAATGAACAGTGTGCAATATAAAGCAACATAGCCGCTCCCATCAAACAATTAGTGAAATTGCGCCAAAACCTATGTAACCATGACAACAGGTGAATCACCTAATTAACATTATTCCTACCTTTACTAATGCGATAGTTAAAAACAGTATAATTGTGCAAACCATATAAGTGTATCTTAAAACTATTCTCAAACAATAAATGACATGACATATGAGTAGCACCTAAAACACTCAAGGTGCACACAAAGAAATAAAATGTCCCCCTACATAGTGATGTGTGACATACTGAAATAGCTACCACAAAGAAACAACTTAACATCGATAAAGGCAGTCTATAGGAAACAGCGCTCAATAAAAGATAGTTGCAGGACCTAGGCAGTATATCAGCATTTAAACATTAGTGCATTAGTATCTCTCAGTAAAACATACTTCTCAGTAAACAAAGGACAAGTAGAGAAAAAGGACAAGTAGAGAAAAAGGGCTCATAGCCAGAAAAACACGTATGTCAAGATTTAGGCAAGCATGTAGATGTGTGTGTCAATTGTTGAACATCAGTAGGTATATCGTATAGCATCCATACACTAATCTTAGAGAGAAAGAGGGTGTCATCACACCATCACCGACTACTGAGCCTAAGGGGTAATATAGATAATTTCAAAGCAGTGTGATTGCAATACATACAAAGAGTCAGCAACGTAAGATTGCTATTTATATCTCATATATATAGCTATTTATATATATATATTTATATATATATATATATATATATATATATATATATATATATATATATATATATATATATCCTATAGACTGCCTTTAACAATGTTAAGTTGTTTCTTTGTGGTAGCTATTTCAGTATGTCACACATCACTATGTAGGGGGACATTTTATTTCTTTGTGTGCACCTTGAGTGTTTTAGGTGCTACTCATATGTCATGTCATTTATTGTTTGAGAATAGTTTTAAGATACACTTATATGGTTTGCACAATTATACTGTTTTTAACTATCACATTAGTAAAGGTAGGAATAATGTTAATTAGGTGATTCACCTGTTGTCATGGTTACATAGGTTTTGGCGCAATTTCACTAATTGTTTGATGGGAGGGGCTATGTTGCTTTATATTGCACACTGTTCATTTGCACTGTTGCCTGGTCTGAGGAAGGGGTCTGCGTACCCCGAAACGTCACCTTAATAATTTTTTTTTATTTTATATACCAAACTCCAGTCAGTGCAGTCCTCTTCTATAATGGATTATTGATATACCTGACTTGGCACCCTGGTTGATGTCCCTATTGCATTGTGAGTGCAGACACACATGGTGGATTATTTTACTTGTCTGGCACCCAACCACTATTGACTTTATTAGCCTCCTGCCATCAGTGGGCTCCACACTGCTGGGGCTTTTTTTGTTCATATTGTGGGCCACATTTTGGGCCTAAAACTACCTGCACACGGGTGATCACTTCATCAAACTCTGCTTACTGGAATTCTACCAAACAACTACCGTTTGATACTGTGATTAAAGACTTATCCAGGAACATGGCGGAGGACACAACAGACTCTGCCATACAGGAGGAAGAATATACTACTAAAACCTTTGCCTTTACATCTGAGGATGCACTCAGAATATTAGTGGACTCAGAACTAACGGATACTGCACAAACAGATACACCACTACACGATATACAATACCCTTATTAGACTTAAGAAAAGGGAAACGGATCTTGAACTACATACTGTGTACCTCTCTAAGTACTATAAAAACAACAAAATACCAAGAGGTTTCAGAGTCAGAAATCAGCCTACCATTGGTAGAAACAACAAAAGTTTTTGCCTACGCTGGTGTCAAATCTTGAACAAGTGCTCAATGGACCTAATCCTTCTGGTCATTGAGGAATGCACTAACATCCTAGCAACTGTGAGAGAGGAGCTGACTGAATTTAACAATAACAAACTACATATCCTGAGGGATGACTCCAGTAAGGCTTGGATGGAGAAACTACAAGTAAACGACTATAAGAAGGAGCTTATGGCATTTAAAAATCAGAAAATAATCACGGTGGACAATGACTACAAAGACAAGAGGATATATTCCTGGCTATATGGTAGCAACCAACAGAGAGGCCCACAAAGACCACGACGCCAAAGGCAATATCGCTCTAGGTTCCTAAACACAGTGGACAGTAGTTCAGGATCCGATAACGAAGTTGGCTACCAAGAACAAAGACAGCTGGATCAAGCACCCACCACATCCAATACCCATTTTTTAGGGGTTACAACAAGATCAGCCAACACACGAGGCCGAGGCCGCACTCGAGGAGGGGGAACTATTGTGGCAAGAAGACCTCCATTACCACCAAGGTAATGAACCCAGACATTGTTTTCAATATCAGCAACAGGACACTCACAGAAGGAGAGATTAGCCTTCTCAATAAAGGCCTCACATTTATTCCAACCTTCAGCAATGATGACTTTGACACTTTTCTGGACATACACAGATTTCAGAGGAATCTAAAGCTCAAGGAACATTTTAGGGACTCAAACAGCACCCCAGAGATGAAAAGATTTAAACCTAAAAGCAAATGTGAGCCAAATACATGTGGAACAAGCATTAAAACCTTCACCAGGCTCATCTCAAATGATTCAGACAATGCTAAAATGGACAAACATCGCCCAAACCTCACGAAGGCAGAGAGAGTGGCTATAAAATCTCTAGCCTCTGATGCTGACATTGTCATATGTCCGGCCGACAAGGGTGGTGCCATTGTCATTATGGACTACGCCCAATATCGCACTGAAGTCCTGCGACAACTAAGTGACAACTTGACTTACAAAAAACTCACCTGGGACCCCACTACAACATTCAAGAAAGAAATTGATGTGACACTTACAAATGCTGTACAACAGAAATGGATTGACCAAGATGAGTTTGACTTCCTGAGTTGCACTCACCCCACACTTAACCACACTTGATTGCCAATTGTAACAGGGGAACTATGATCGTAACACTGAGATCCCACTGTAAGAGTAACATGTTACTCAGGCACAAGACTCTGGCATATGTTTTACCAGTATAGGATTTTTGGTTGTTTATTTTGTATCATGATTAGCTCTAGCACCAACATTCTGGTAGACTATGCTCTCTTTAAGTACATTTACTAACCCTATACCTGTACTGTTTCGTACACATATGGCTCTCTGGATAGATATGGTACTCATAACATACATTAGCACATTTTGGGCAGACTAAGGCTCTCAGATCCATACAACTATCTGCAAGTCAGACGGCTTCTCTTAGCCTTTTTGGGATATGATAGAAGTATACAAGCAATATAGACCCATGTTATGCTGTTGTTTTTGTAATATATACTCAGATGTTTAGACAATTCGCCCCTTTCCTACAAGTGTAGGTATGTACAATCATTTTTTGGCTTGCCCCAGCAGTTGCGGCTAACATCGGATAGCGGTCATCTATGTTTTCTGACTGCTTGATACACCCCCCCCCCCTGATGACGTCAGACGGCTATGCAGTATCTATCACATCTCATGCCAAGTAAGTTACCTGAACTAGAGACAGTGCTGGCTGGTAGAGAGATATATTTTTTCCCCTTTGAGATATAAATAGCGATCTTACGTTGCTGACTCTTTGTATGTATTGCAATCACACTGCTTTGAAATTATCTATATTACCCCTTAGGCTCAGTAGTCGGTGATGGTGTGATGACACCCTCTTTCTCTCTAAGATTAGTCTATGGATGCTATACGATATACCTACTGATGTTCAACAATTGACACACACATCTACATGCTTGCCTAAATCTTGACATACGTGTTTTTCTGGCTATGAGCCCTTTTTCTCTACTTGTCCTTTTTCTCTACTTGTCCTTTGTTTACTGAGAAGTATGTTTTACTGAGAGATACTGATGCACTAGTGTTTAAATGCTGATATACTGCCTAGGTCCTGCAACTATCTTTTATTGAGCGCTGTTTCCTATAGACTGCCTTTATCGATGTTAAGTTGTTTCTTTGTGGTAGCTATTTCAGTATGTCACACATCACTATGTAGGGGGACATTTTATTTCTTTGTGTGCACCTTGAGTGTTTTAGGTGCTACTCATATGTCATGTCATTTATTGTTTGAGAATAGTTTTAAGATACACTTATATGGTTTGCACAATTATACTGTTTTTAACTATCACATTAGTAAAGGTAGGAATAATGTTAATTAGGTGATTCACCTGTTGTCATGGTTACATAGGTTTTGGCGCAATTTCACTAGTTGTTTGATGGGAGGGGCTATGTTGCTTTATATTGCACACTGTTCATTTGCACTGTTGCCTGGTCTGAGGAAGGGGTCTGCGTACCCCGAAATGTCACCTTAATAAAAATTTTTTATTTTATATACCAAATCCAGTGAGTGCAGTCCTCTTCTATAATGGATTATTGATATACCTGACTTGGCACCCTGGTTGATGTCCCTATTGCATTGTGAGTGCAGACACAAATGGAAGTTTTATATATATATATATATAACAGCCCAGTCAAACACCTTGCCATATACCTTTTAAGCCTTATACATTTTTATTTAATATACGGAACTTTGTCAATGGGAAGTTGTCTTGAATTTGACAATACCTCGGAGGTATTGTCAAATTCAAGATAACTTCACATTGACAAAGGTTCTGTTTACAGGCCAAAATGCATTTGTGCTATTATATGTTTGTGTGTCTGTAATTCGTGCCAGGAAGCCACATATACACTTCCAGACCGACGCAGAGGTATCCTGATTATTTCCCAAACCTCAATGTTTTTAATGGAATAAAATTAAATAAAGGTATATATTTTATAGTGGATGATAGTGCCCCTTAAACCTCTATTTCCTTTCTCTTATCCTTTTCCCTTTGTAATTTGATATCTGTAATTATTAGAGGTAGGGTGCACCTAATTTAGATTTCCAATATAGGGATCTTTATTAGTTTAATTCCACCTTAACTTGCACAGTGCCAGTTAATACACACGTGTCTGTATCTAATTATTGTAATGTACTTATGATGTGTTTGGTGAGCATTGTCAAATTCAAGATAACTTCACATTGACAAAGGTTCTGTTTACAGGCCAAAATGCATTTGTGCTATTATATGTTTGTGTGTCTGTAATTCGTGCCAGGAAGCCACATATACACTTCCAGACCGACGCAGAGGTATCCTGATTATTTCCCAAACCTCAATGTTTTTAATGGAATAAAATTAAATAAAGGTATATATTTTATAGTGGATGATAGTGCCCCTTAAACCTCTATTTCCTTTCTCTTATCCTTTTCCCTTTGTAATTTGATATCTGTAATTATTAGAGGTAGGGTGCACCTAATTTAGATTTCCAATATAGGGATCTTTGTTAGTTTAATTCCACCTTAACTTGCACAGTGCCAGTTAATACACACGTGTCTGTATCTAATTATTGTAATGTACTTATGATGTGTTTGGTGAGCATTTTTTTTTTACCCCTTACACTTTATGCTAGCTCTTCAGTTGCGCTCGCCAACAAGCGCAAATATTGTTTGTGCTTAAGTGCACCCATTTACTTTATGTGCGCAAGTCACTTGCAAATTAGCGCAGTCACTTGTAATTTGCAAATGGTTGACATTATTTGCTAGGGGAATAAGTCTCTCAGCAAGCAGTCAGAACCTCCTATTTTTTTACACCAGGGTAAAAACAATATACATGCTTACCTACCAAGAAATAATCTTGAAACGATTAGCTGAAGGGGGTGGGATGATAAGTTCTTTCCAGTCAAGCACCATGCGATATACCATATCCTTTTTTAGAACGTTTAAAACCATTTGATCAATATAAATGTTATATTTCAAAAAAAATTATTGTATATATGAGTATAATACTTTTATTATATTTTATTATGTTTCCATAGGTTTTGTGAAACTTTTTTTTAACACTTACATTTTACTTCAGGCCCAGCAGTTCTATCACTTCCTGTGCTTATCTACTGCTTGTCTTAGTACATTGTCCCTTTAATTTGCCCCTAATGACTTCAAAACCTTATCTATAGCAAAACTGAAGCCACTTTACCACCCTACCGTTCTGGAAGGTTAATACACATTTCCATAGAGTTCCTAACTTTCTGTGTTATATGTGTCTGTATAGATAGATTGTGCCTTCTGGAAGTGTCAGCACTTCCCCCTATAATCTAATGTTTCATGTGCAAAAGAGGGTGATTACTCACCTAAACATACTAAAGGAATCCGCTATATATAATAAGATGGGAATATATTAGGGAGTGATTTAGTATTTTAGGGTATAATGATGGGATGGTTATATGAAGCAATATAAAGCATTAATAGGGCTGGGGTAGATATACAATGTGCTATACATTGTAGTTATACACACTATACACACTTGCCCAGGTTGTGCGTTGTCACATAGGTGTGGTTTGTACACCTCGGCCAAAGTTGGGGGATTGTCATTCACATCTAACACCTGAATCACAACTCCAGCTTGTGACACCTGAGAGGGGCTATCTGAAATACAATACAGAAAAGCAACAAAGGGACACAACACAAAAACACAACAAGCAGACATAACACAACATAAAAACGCAACAAATATGACAAAAAGCACAAGAGAAGCAACAAAAGATAACATAAAGTGCATAATACATAGATACACATAAGAAAGAATAACATCAGACAGAACAGAAAAAAAAGAAATAAATTAGTCTATACATCACACTAAAAAGTCAAGCACACAATCCTCTATATACTCTCTTAAAACAACGCCCCATAAATTCACCTTATTGTTAACACGCTGTTAGCTAATCTATACATATAGCTTTCCACACTGAACTTCACCTCACTATATACAAATCTATGCAGTTAAGTTGTTTCTCACCCCATCCTGCCATTAATTCTACACCGACAGCTCTCCATATACTGTATAAATTGGTCCTGACAAATTGGCCTCAGCTCTCTGCAGATAAAGATAAGCTGCCCCCATCAATCTCAACTCTACACAATTTATCTTTTTTTTCTTTCTATTCATTTTAACACTGTAGCTGACCTACAGTATTTGGATACAGATTTCTACTCCGCACAGATGCTCCTACAAACAAATTCATCTTCAACAAGGACTAATCAATTTGGAATCAAACATTGGTGCTAGTTGGTAATGTGGTTGTTACCCAGTACACCACACCCTCACGTGACTTAAATGTAAATTTTGTAAAATAATTGTGTGCAGACTTTAGAGAAAACTTGCTAATTTTGAATATTATAAATCATAATTCAGTACTCGAGAAAGGAGAGAAAAAATCCAAAATTGACAAAGCCTGGATATCACATAATTGTCATTCTATGATATAGGTCTTAATATCTTAAAGTGCTGCAAACAGACATCACCACAATCAGAACCAAAGATTAGTCTGTACTACAAATGATTAGTACAGGGAAATAAATGAGAGAATTGAGTTGGAGGTAGCTACAGGTAGAAGTGATAATAATGAGACATGCAGTCCTACACCTGAAGTTGCCCCAGGCCTCATAGGTCTGCTGCTGAAGCAATTGGATTTAATGAGGGGGGGGGGGGGGGGGAGATAACCATGCGTAGTCTTGAAAGCTGGTGTCAATTTACTGTCAATTTTTTAAAATTCTGTAGAAGACTCTCTGCCTCTACTATCCAAATGACAATGCAGTGATTAAAGATGATAAAATAACATAATTTATGTAAGAACTTACCTGATAAATTCATTTCTTTCATATTAGCAAGAGTCCATGAGCTAGTGACGTATGGGATATACATTCCTACCAGGAGGGGCAAAGTTTCCCAAACCTCAAAATGCCTATAAATACACCCCTCACCACACCCACAATTCAGTTTAACGAATAGCCAAGAAGTGGGGTGATAAAAAAGTGCGAAAGCATATAAAATAAGGAATTGGAATAATTGTGCTTCATACAAAATCATAACCACCACAAAAAAAGGGCGGGCCTCATGGACTCTTGCTAATATGAAAGAAATGAATTTATCAGGTAAGTTCTTACATAAATTATGTTTTCTTTCATGTAATTAGCAAGAGTCCATGAGCTAGTGACGTATGGGATGACTACCCAAGATGTGGATCTTTCCACACAAGAGTCACTAGAGAGGGAGGGATAAAATAAAGACAGCCAATTCCTGCTGAAAATAATCCACACCCAAAATAAAGTTTAACGAAAAACATAAGCAGAAGATTTAAACTGAAACCGCTGCCTGAAGTACTTTTCTACCAAAAACTGCTTCAGAAGAAGAAAATACATCAAAATGGTAGAATTTAGTAAAAGTATGCAAAGAGGACCAAGTTGCTGCTTTGCAGATCTGGTCAACCGAAGCTTCATTCCTAAACGCCCAGGAAGTAGAAACTGACCTAGTAGAATGAGCTGTAATTCTCTGAGGCGGAGTTTTACCCGACTCAACATAGGCAAGATGAATTAAAGATTTCAACCAAGATGCCAAAGAAATGGCAGAAGCTTTCTGGCCTTTTCTAGAACCGGAAAAGATAACAAATAGACTAGAAGTCTTACGGAAAGATTTCGTAGCTTCAACATAATATTTCAAAGCTCTAACAACATCCAAAGAATGCAACGATTTCTCCTTAGAATTCTTAGGATTAGGACATAATGAAGGAACCACAATTTCCCTACTAATGTTGTTGGAATTCACAACTTTAGGTAAAAATTCAAAAGAGGTTCGCAACACCGCCTTATCCTGATGAAAAATCAGAAAAGGAGACTCACAAGAAAGAGCAGATAATTCAGAAACTCTTCTGGCAGAAGAGATGGCCAAAAGGAACAAAACTTTCCAAGAAAGTAATTTAATGTCCAATGAATGCATAGGTTCAAACGGAGGAGCTTGAAGAGCTCCCAGAACCAAATTCAAACTCCAAGGAGGAGAAATTGACTTAATGACAGGTTTTATACGAACCAAAGCTTGTACAAAACAATGAATATCAGGAAGAATAGCAATCTTTCTGTGAAAAAGAACAGAAAGAGCAGAGATTTGTCCTTTCAAAGAACTTGCGGACAAACCCTTATCTAAACCATCCTGAAGAAACTGTAAAATTCTCGGTATTCTAAAAGAATGCCAAGAAAAATGATGAGAAAGACACCAAGAAATATAAGTCTTCCAGACTCTATAATATATCTCTCGAGATACAGATTTACGAGCCTGTAACATAGTATTAATCACAGAGTCAGAGAAACCTCTTTGACCAAGAATCAAGCGTTCAATCTCCATACCTTTAAATTTAAGGATTTCAGATCCTGATGGAAAAAAGAACCTTGTGACAGAAGGTCTGGTCTTAACAGAAGAGTCCACGGTTGGCAAGAGGCCATCCGGACAAGATCCGCATACCAAAACCTGTGAGGCCATGCCGGAGCTACCAGCAGAACAAACGAGCATTCCTTCAGAATCTTGGAGATTACTCTTGGAAGAAGAACTAGAGGCGGAAAGATATAGGCAGGATGATACTTCCAAGGAAGTGATAATGCATCCACTGCCTCCGCCTGAGGATCCCGGGATCTGGACAGATACCTGGGAAGTTTCTTGTTTAGATGGGACGCCATCAGATCTATTTCTGGAAGTTCCCACATTTGAACAATCTGAAGAAATACCTCTGGGTGAAGAGACCATTCGCCCGGATGCAACGTTTGGCGACTGAGATAATCCGCTTCCCAATTGTCTATACCTGGGATATGGACCGCAGAGATTAGACAGGAGCTGGATTCCGCCCAAACCAAAATTCGAGATACTTCTTTCATAGCCAGAGGACTGTGAGTCCCTCCTTGATGATTGATGTATGCCACAGTTGTGACATTGTCTGTCTGAAAACAAATGAACGATTCTCTCTTCAGAAGAGGCCAAAACTGAAGAGCTCTGAAAATTGCACGGAGTTCCAAATATTGATCGGTAATCTCACCTCCTGAGATTCCCAAACTCCTTGTGCCGTCAGAGATCCCCACACAGCTCCCCAACCCGTGAGACTTGCATCTGTTGAAATTACAGTCCAGGTCGGAAGCACAAAAGAAGCCCCCTGAATTAAACGATGGTGATCTGTCCACCATGTTAGAGAGTGTCGAACAATCGGTTTTAAAGATATTGTTTGAGATATCTTCGTGTAATCCTTGCACCATTGCTTCAGCATACAGAGCTGAAGAGGTCGCATGTGAAAACGAGCAAAGGGGATCGCGTCCGATGCAGCAGTCATAAGACCTAGAATTTTCATGCATAAGGCTACCGAAGGGAATGATTGTGACTGAAGGTTTCGACAAGCTGCAATCAATTTTAGACGTCTCTTGTCTGTTAAAGACAGAGTCATGGACACTGAATCCATCTGGAAACCCAGAAAGGTTACCCTTGTCTGAGGAATCAAAGAACTTTTTGGTAAATTGATCCTCCAACCATGATCTTGAAGAAACAACACAAGTCGATTCGTATGAGATTCTGCTAAATGTAAAGACTGAGCAAGTACCAAGATATCGTCCAAATAAGGAAATACCACAATACCCTGTTCTCTGATTACAGACAGAAGGGCACTGAGAACCTTTGTAAAAATTCTTGGAGCTGTAGCTAGGCCAAACGGTAGAGCCACAAACTGGTAATGCTTGTCCAGAAAAGAGAATCTCAGGAACTGATAATGATCTGGATGAATCGGAATATGCAGATATGCATCCTGTAAATCTATTGTGGACATATAATTCCCTTGCTGAACAAAAGGCAAGATAGTCCTTACAGTTACCATTTTGAACGTTGGTATCCTTACATAACGATTCAATATTTTTAGATCCAGAACTGGTCTGAAGGAATTCTCCTTCTTTGGTACAATGAAGAGATTTGAATAAAACCCCATCCCCTGTTCCTGAACTGGAACTGGCATAATTACTCCAGTCAACTCTAGATCTGAAACACATTTCAGAAATGCTTGAGCTTTCACTGGATTTACTGGGACACGGGAAAGAAAAAATCTCTTTGCAGGAGGTCTCATCTTGAAACCAATTCTGTACCCTTCTGAAACAATGTTCTGAATCCAAAGATTGTGAACAGAATTGATCCAAATTTCCTTGAAAAAACGTAACCTGCCCCCTACCAGCTGAACTGGAATGAGGGCCGCACCTTCATGTGGACTTAGAAGCAGGCTTTGCCTTTCTAGCTGGCTTGGATTTATTCCAGACTGGAGATGGTTTCCAAACTGAAACTGCTCCTGAGGATGAAGGATCAGGCTTTTGTTCTTTGTTGAAACGAAAGGAACGAAAACGATTATTAGCCCTGCTTTTACCTTTAGATTTTTTATCCTGTGGTAAAAAAGTTCCTTTCCCACCAGTAACAGTTGAAATGATGGAATCCAACTGAGAACCAAATAATTTGTTACCCTGGAAAGAAATAGAAAGTAAAGTTGATTTAGAAGCCATATCAGCATTCCAAGTTTTAAGCCATAAAGCTCTTCTAGCTAAAATAGCTAGAGACATAAACCTGACATCAACTCTGATAATATCAAAAATGGCATCACAGATAAAATTATTAGCATGCTGAAGAAGAATAATAATGTCATGAGAATCACGATGTGTTACTTGTTGCGCTAAAGTTTCCAACCAAAAAGTTGAAGCTGCAGCAACATCAGCCAAAGATATAGCAGGTCTAAGAAGATTACCTGAACACAGATAAGCTTTTCTTAGAAAGGACTCAATTTTCCTATCTAGAGGATCCTTAAACGAAGTACCATCTGACGTAGGAATAGTAGTACGTTTAGCAAGGGTAGAAATAGCCCCATCAACTTTAGGGATTTTGTCCCAAAATTCTAATCTGTCAGACGGCACAGGATATAAATGCTTAAAACGTTTAGAAGGAGTAAATGAATTACCCAATTTATCCCATTCTTTGGAAATTACTGCAGAAATAGCATTAGGAACAGGAAAAACTTCTGGAATAACCACAGGAGATTTAAATACCTTATCCAAACGTTTAGAATTGGTATCAAGAGGACCAGAATCCTCTATTTCTAAAGCAATTAGAACTTCTTTAAGTAAAGAACGAATAAATTCCATTTTAAATAAATATGAAGATTTATCAGCATCAACCTCAGAGACAGAATCCTCTGAACCAGAGGAGTCATCAGAATCAGAATGATGATGTTCATTTAAAAATTCATCTGTAGGGAGAGAAGTTTTAAAAGATTTTTTACGTTTACTAGAAGGAGAAATAACAGACATAGCCTTCTTTATGGATTCAGAAACAAAATCTCTTATATTATCAGGAACATTCTGCACCTTAGATGTTGAGGGAACTGCAACAGGCAATGGTACTTTACTAAAGGAAATATTATCTGCTTTAACAAGTTTGTCATGACAATCAATACAAACAACAGCTGGAGAAATAGCTACCAAAAGTTTACAGCAGATACACTTAGCTTTGGTAGATTCAGCACTTGACAGCAATTTTCCTGTAGTATCTTCTGACTCAGATGCAACGTGAGACATCTTGCAATATGTAAGAGAAAAAACAACATATATATAAAGCAAAATTGATCAAATTCCTTAAATGACAGTTTCAGGAATGGGAAAAAATGCCAAAGAACAAGCTTCTAGCAACCAGAAGCAATAAATAATGAGACTTAAATAATGTGGAGACAAAAGCGACGCCCATATTTTTTCGCGCCAAATAAGACGCCCACATTATTTGGCGCCTAAATGCTTTTTGGCGCCAAAAATGACGCCACATCCGGAACGCCGACATTTTTGGCGCGAAATAACGTCAAAAAATGACACGTATGACGCCGGAAACGGAAATAGAATTTTTGCGCCAAAAAAGTCCGCGCCAAGAATGATGCAATAAAATTAAGCATTTTCAGCCCCCGCGAGCCTAACAGCCCACAGGGAAGAGTCAAATTTTTGAAGGTAAGAAAAAAAGAATAAATCAAAATGCATTATCCCAAATATGAAACTGACTGTCTGAAAATAAGGAAAGTTGAACATTCTGAGTCAAGGCAAATAAATGTTTGTATACATATATTTAGAACTTTATAAACAAAGTGCCCAACCATAGCTTGGAGTGTCACAGAAAATAAGACTTACTTACCCCAGGACACTCATCTACATATAGCAGATAGCCAAACCAGTACTGAAACGAGAATCAGCAGAGGTAATGGTATATATAAGAGTATATCGTCGATCTGAAAAGGGAGGTAAGAGATGAATCTCTACGACCGATAACAGAGAACCTATGAAATAGACCCCGTAGAAGGAGATCACTGTATTCAAATAGGCAATACTCTCCTCACATCCCTCTGACATTCACTGCACGCTGAGAGGAAAACCGGGCTCCAACTTGCTGCGGAGTGCATATCAACGTAGAATCTAGCACAAACTTACTTCACCACCTCCATCGGAGGCAAAGTTTGTAAAACTGAATTGTGGGTGTGGTGAGGGGTGTATTTATAGGCATTTTGAGGTTTGGGAAACTTTGCCCCTCCTGGTAGGAATGTATATCCCATACGTCACTAGCTCATGGACTCTTGCTAATTACATGAAAGAAATTGTAATGTGAAACAAGTTTTTGTAATAGCTGTTTAAAATAAAAAATAACAGGAGAAGAATGCTGTATGTTTTCCATTGCTCACTGGGTGATAGTATGAACTTCTACGTGTCTACTGATGAAAAGTGTCAAGCCTCTCTAAGCCTAGCAAATCAAATTAGCCTGACACAAACCCAAAGCTAAAGAAAATTAAAGTACCTTTTAATGGATAGCCCAACGATAAAACAAACTAAATACAATGTCCCAAGATAAAACAAAATATATACAATGTCCCTTTAAGAAGGAGGCCTGCTGCCAATGTACAAGAGGGTGGGGTGTAGGTGAAACTGTTGCGCCACATATGGTTGAACATAAAGATATAATTCAGCTTAGATAATGGAGATGTTCAGCTTAACAATGGATGGAGAAGTTTTGAATTTTGCTGTGACGGAGGCTGACAATGAGATTATTTCCTTTATCTTAGACAGACAGCAAATATAAGCATGCTTTAAACTTATGCCACAGAGATATAAGCCACACGCTGAGTCTAAAGAATGAAGTGATTACAAGCTCTAGGCATCTATTTATCAAGCTGTCAACTTACCTGCATTCAACGGCACCAATACGCTCGCCTAACATCGCTACCGCGGACCTGAATACGTTCTCCAAAATTAGCAAAAAAGCTGTCAAAAAGCCGTGCACCAAGTACGTTGTGATGAGCAGCGGACTGTTGTTAACTAACAGTAATTGATCTCGCTGCTCTTCGGCTTTTTTACAGCTTTCTTGGTACCCTGTCACTAAACACCCACACTATACTATACTGTTTACCCCCTATACCGCCGCTCCCAGAGCCCACCGCAACTCTAATAAATGTATTAACACCTAAACCGCCGCTCCCGGACCCGCCGCAACTAAATACAATTATTAACCCCTAAACCTTCGCTCCCGGAGCCCACCGCCACCTACATTATACTTATTAATCCCTAATCTGCCACCCCCTACACCGCCGCCGCCACCTATATTATATTTATTAACCCCTAATCTGCCCCTCCTACATTGCCGCAACCTACCTATATTTATTAACCCCTAATCTACCACCCCAACGTTGCCGCCACTTTATTAAATTTATTAATCCCTAAACCTAAGTCTAACCCTAACCCTAACACCCCCTAACTTAAATATAATTTAAATAAATCTAAATAAAAATAACTATCATTAAATAAATTATTCCTATTAAAAACTAAAATACTTACCTATAAAATAAACCCTAAGCTAGCTACAATATAACTAATAGGTACATTGTAGCTATCTTAGGGTTTATATTTATTTTACAGGCAACTGTATTTATTTTAACTAGGCACAATAGTTATTAAATAGTTATTAACTATGTAATAAATACCTAGTTAAAATAAAGACAAAAATACCTGTAAAATAAAACCTAACCTAAGTTACAATTACACCTAACACTACACTATAATTAAATAAATTCCCTAAACTAAATACAATTAAATTTTTTTTATTTAAAGTACAAAAACAAACACTAAATTACAGAAAATAATAAAATAATTACAAGATTTTTAAACTAATTACACCTAATCTAATCCCCCTAACAAAATAAAAAAGCCTCCCAAAATAAAAAAAAGCCCTACCCTACACTAAATTACAAATAGCCCTTAAAAGGGCCTTTTGCGGGGCATTGCCCCAAAGTAATCAGCTCTTTTACCTGTAAAAAAATTTTTACAACCCCCCAACATTAAAACCCACCACCCACACAACCAACCCTACTCTAAAACCCACCCAATACCCCCTTAAAAAAACCTAACACTAGCCCCTTGAAGATCACCCTACCTTGAGAAGTCTTCACCCAACCGGGCCGAAGTCCTCAACGAATCCGGCAGAAGTGGCCCTCCAGACGGGCAGAAGTCTTCATCCAGGCGGCATCTTCTATCTTCATCCATCCGCGCGGAGCGGGTCCATCTTCAAGACATCCGACGCGGAGCATCCTCTTCTTTCGGCGGCGACTGAAGAATGAAGGTTCCTTTAAGTGATGTCATCCAAGATGGCGTCCCTTCAATTCCGATTGGCTGATAGAATTCTATCAGCCAATCGGAATTAAGGTAGGATTGAGCTTGCATTCTATTGGCTGATTGGAACAGCCAATAGAATGCAAGCTTATTCCTTTTGGCTGATTGCATCAGCCAATAGGATTTTTCCTACCTTAATTCCGATTAGCTGATAGAATTCTATCAGCCAATCGGAATTAAAGGGACGCCATCTTGGATGACATCACTTAAAGGAACCTTCATTCTTCAGTCGCCATCGAAAGAAGAGGATGCTCCGCGTCGGATGTCTTGAAGATGGACTGATGAAGATAGAAGATGCCGCCTGGATGAAGACTTCTGCCTCTCTGGAGGACCACTTCTGCTGGATTCGTTGAGGACTTCGGCCCGGTTGGGTGAAGACTTCTCAAGGTAGGGTGATTTTCAAGGGGTTAGTGTTAGTTTTTTTAAGGGGGGAATTGGGTGGGTTTTAGAGTAGGGTTGGTTGTGTGGGTGGTGGGTTTTAATGTTGGGGGGGTTGTAATTTTTTTTTTTTACCTCTTTTATCCAGATATGTATAGGATTTATGTGTGAACTATATATAAATGTGTTATGACAAAATCACAAATAAAACTAACTTTGCCCTATCGACATCCATTCTATAGACCCAATAGATATATGCCCAATTGTTATAGGGCCCGTCCAGCCTCAAGTGCCGTCTTTTATCCTCCATGGTTGCCGTAGTAACGGCTTGCGTATTGCGAAAGTGTCCACCGCAATATCTATGTCGACTGAGTATTAATATCGAATATTACTATTAAGTAACGTGTTATATAGAGGATGTAGGTAAATTCTATGTCATTAGTCTCAGAATGTTATGTGGAGCATTATGCAGTGAATGGAAGCTGCCCTCCTACTAACTAAGTATTTTTAACATATTCATATACAATTAAGTATATACTGTTAGTTTATGACAGTAGTCTGGTGCAATCTCTCTTTGAAAATATTACAACAGTTTATGATAAACAATTGTTATCAAACATAGGGACATCATAGTAGCTAAGAGTTAAATATTTATTAAGCATTAATACCTGAAATTGATCTTTTGATGCTTTTATTTTTCTGATGCAAAAATAACAATTGGGCATATATCTATTGGGTCTATAGAATGGATGTCGATAGGGCAAAGTTAGTTTTATTTGTGATTTTGTCATAACACATTTATATATAGTTCACACATAAATCCTATACATATCTGGATAAAAGAGGTAAATCACAATCGTGTTACTCTCTAAAGGGATATATGTGTAATTTTCGTCAATGCTTTTTATAGTCATATTTGATAACTACGCCCCATTCATCATAATTTATTACCAAGTATATAGACTTAGATATAGGTTTTAAATTAGGATACGATCTCTAGAGGAAGCTCTTATACGAGATTGCCTCATTTAAACCCTTAGGTGATGCTGATTTTAATTCATGTATCCATCTGCATTCTTTTTGAAGCAGGAGTTTGTTAATGTCTCCCCTTCTGCCCTTAAGCTTCAGTTGTTTTATGGCAAAAAAATGTATCTGATATTGTTGATGAACTGTGTTCAAATACTTAGCTACTGGTACATTCCTGTCCCATTTTATGTCCCCTATATGTTCAAGGACTCTTGTTCTTAATTCCCTTGATGTTTCACCTACATAAATTAGGGGACACTTGCACTTGCAAACGCATCGGTGGGCGTGCTCTAGAACTCTAGCGTGGTGTTAGAAACAAAGTTACTGATAACTCATATCTGTTGGTTACTATTGTTGCTGCCTAATAGCGGTTTTGCTCTATATATATGTATATAGCGATCTAAGGGTAATAACAGTATTTGATAAAGGGCTAATGGTGCCAACACTTTAGAGAATCTGTTCTAGTAGTGACGATAAGCACCTGGAACTGAAATGAATAATTTCTAGATTTTGAAGCACTCGGCCAAATATTACTGGTAACCATAGCAATAATTATTAGCAATATAATATTGCAATCCTCGCGCAAACATATATATATAATCTTTGAATACATATGCAATAGTGTGATTCCGACTGACACATTGAGATTGTATGAATGTTGTGATATTGATTGATAGGGATCAGCTAGAAATAGGCTGACTGAGTTAAATCTCAGCAGTACGCAGGTAGGAGGACGCCTTTGAGCGCATAGCCTGTGTGTAAACTGCATGACTTTAACCTGAACAATACTCAATATCAACAAACTTTACCACAATAGTAGTTTCTAGAGCACTTAGCCCTTATATATTTTACCTATTGGTTTTATTTTGTTTTTAGTTGGTTCACTTACAATGACAATATATAGAAGCAATTGATGAATACTTGTTTCTAGATAGTGATCCAATTTAAGTAAATTGTCTGTCTTTGTATGTATGTTAAATAAAGTGTTAAATTTTAACTGATTTCATATAATTAAATAGTGCCTAATTCAGCACTTAGCTTAAATGCTACAAACCCTTTGAATTTTTCCCTAACTAACCCTATTACATAGTGATTTAATTCACAATTTTTGAATTTGGGAACTTAAAGGTAAAAGAATAGATAGCTATGGCGGGCTATCTATCTTCTACTATTGACTTTGAAAAATGGAAGCAGGAGGCCGAAAGGCTCTTCACACTAAATGTAGGCAATGTATGTCCAAAAGCTACAAACATAGAAGAAGCCTTTAAAAGTATAGCCAAAATTATGAAAAAACAAGTCAAGACCTTTTGGGAGATTTTTAGTCTAGAAAACTATGTAAAAAACAAACTCATCCCTAGGGGCCTGAGGATACAATTAGCACCTTCTTTTCACATCCCAGATGAGAACTTAAGGTGGCAGGAAATTCTGACGCAGTGCTCATTAGATCTAATGAAGCTTACATTAGAATATGAAAGGAGTCAATATGAGCAACTAACGAAACTAGTAGAAGAGGCAAGAATACAAACTAATAAATTTACCTCAGATAAAGATTTTGAGGCTTTAGATCAAAAACTCAAATTCCATATTGATAAACTAAAAGAAGAACTTAGTGAAACAAAAAATAGAAAATTACAGAGAGACTGGTCAGACCATCAGAAAGGCAATATTTACAAAGTTAATTACAAACGTAGAAATGTGAGACAGATACAAGAAAATAAAGGTAAAAATACCACAACAGAAAGCTCTTCTGCAGAATCAGAATTGTCAGATGAAGAATTAATACCAATAACCACAACTACAGCTATAACACCAATGACGGAACCATCCATTACTGAAAATGCAGATAAGGGCGGTAACTTGGTTATCATGACAAACCCCCAGTACAAAAAGATGTGTCTTGATATTCTAACAAATAAAGATAATTATCAAATTTTATCCAAAGACCCGACAGTAACATACATAAAAGAGCTGAAATCTATATTAGATAAAGGGTATGGTGAAAGAATCATTACAAAATCAGAATATCAATATATGAGTGAATTGAAACCCAGAGTAGCTACTTTTTATAGCCTGCCAAAAGTCCACAAAAATCTACTGTCACCCCCAGGAAGGCCAATAGTATCTGGGAATGGTTGTTTGACTGAAAAAGTGAGTACTTTTGTAGACAAGAAATTAAGAGAATATGTACACACACTGACATCACATGTCCAAGACACTAAGGAAGTTCTAAAATGCTTGGAAAATGTCTATGTAAGTGAGAATACACTACTAGCAAGCATTGATGTTGAGAGTCTATATTCAAATATATCACACTCTCTAGGGAAACAGGCTGTACAATTCTTCTTAAAAATGACAAACCCAAAAGGCAGTAAGGCTGATGATTTTGTAATTGAACTCCTTGATTTTGTGTTACAACACAACTACTTTCTCTTTGATAATAAAGTATATCTGCAGAAAAAGGGCACAGCAATGGGCACATGCTGTGCCCCTACCTATGCAAATTTGTTTTTGGGTTGGATAGAACATACATATATCCTAAATGAAGAAATGAACCCTTTTATGAAATACATGGATCTATTTATTCGCTACATCGATGATGTGCTTATATTATGGACAGGTTCCAAAGAGAACTTTAACGATTTTATGTTATGGTTAAATGACAATACTCATGGTATGCACTATACCTCAATGATTGAAGAAACAAGCATTTCCTTTCTAGACTTAGAAATCCGAAAAGAGTGTGATGGATCCCTAAGTACAAAATTATTTAGGAAAGAGACAGCCACTAATAATCTTCTAAACTGGAAAAGTTACCATCCTAAAAGTCAAAGGATGGGCATTCCATTTGGCCAATACCTGAGGGCTAGGCGCAATTGAAGCTCACTAGAAGATTTTGAATTGGAAGCACAAGAACTAAGAAAAAGGTTCAAGGAAAGCATATCAACAAGCTAAGGCATTAGAAAGGACACCCCTACTACAGGAAAAAATAGATACTGACAAAAAAAAAGACAGTCAGCAAATCAGAATTATAGGCACATTCGATGAAAAACACAGCAATATCCAACATATATTTCAAAAACACTGGCATGTTTTACAGGAGGACCCTGAATTGTCTGAAGTTATCGCAGATAGACCTAAGATAACTAATAGGAGGTCACATAATTTGAAAGACACCTTGACTAGGAGTCATTTTGTACAAAACCCACAGAGAACATGGCTTCAAGAAACAAAGGGGTTCTTTAAATGTGGTTGCTGCCAAGCGTGCAAAAACATGTCCCCAATGAAACAATTTGTTCATCCAAAAACAGGGAAAAACTACCCTATAAATGAATTTATGAACTGCAGAACCAAGAGAGTTGTATATGTTGCCATGTGCAAGTGTCCCCTAATTTATGTAGGTGAAACCTCAAGGGAATTAAGAACAAGAGTCCTTGAACATATAGGGGACATAAAATGGGACAGGAATGTACCAGTAGCTAAGTATTTGAACACAGTTCATCAACAAGAGAAATATCAGATACATTTTTTTGCCATAGAACAACTGAAGCTTAAGGGCAGAAGGGGAGACATTAACAAACTCCTGCTTCAAAAAGAATGCAGATGGATACATGAATTAAAATCAGCATCACCTAAGGGTTTAAATGAGGCAATCTCGTATAAGAGCTTCCTCTAGAGATCATATCCTAATTTAAAACCTATATCTAAGTCTATATACTTGGTAATAAATTATGATGAATGGGGCGTAGTTATCAAATATGACTATAAAAAGCATTGACGAAAATTACACATATATCCCTTTAGAGAGTAACACGATTGTGATTTACCTCTTTTATCCAGATATGTATAGGATTTATGTGTGAACTATATATAAATGTGTTATGACAAAATCACAAATAAAACTAACTTTGCCCTATCGACATCCATTCTATAGACCCAATAGATATATGCCCAATTGTTATTTTTGCATCAGAAAAATAAAAGCATCAAAAGATCAATTTCAGGTATTAATGCTTAATAAATATTTAACTCTTAGCTACTATGATGTCCCTATGTTTGATAACAATTGTTTATCATAAACTGTTGTAATATTTTCAGAGAGAGATTGCACCAGACTACTGTCATAAACTAACAGTATATACTTAATTGTATATGAATATGTTAAAAATACTTAGTAGGAGGGCAGCTTCCATTCACTGCATAATGCTCCACATAACATTCTGAGACTAATAACATAGAATTTACCTACGTCCTCTATATAACACGTTACTTAATAGTAATATCGGATATTAATACTCAGTCGCCATAGATATTGCGGTGGACACTTCCGCAATACACAAGCCATTACTACGGCCAGGGCCGCCACTAGAAATTTTGGGGCCCCTGACTTAACCTTTGATCAGCCCCCCCCCCCTTTGACATGTACAATTTTTGACCAAGTGACTAAAACGTATATGCACTTAAAGGTAGTAACATACAAACACACAGACACACTCATACACTAAAACACACACACACACTCACACATAAGGATTCACATATAGACACTCTAGCAGACACGCAAAGAAACACACTCAGACACAGACACCCAAACAGACACTCAGCACTTGATTACATTGACCTGACAAGTAATGAGGTAGACTACAGTTCTGTAAAAAAAAGGGAGATTTAGAAAACAAAATATGGAGTTCTGATTATCTTTTTGTAAAGGAAGATGTCAACTAAATGATGACAACAGCATGCAGTGGCTGAAAGGAAGGGCCCTGAACTGCCTAAACAATAATTTAAAGGTTAAATGGTTGATTGGTGACTTCCCTAAAGGTCTCAAAGTCCGTAGAAAGATGTGAATAATCACTAGTAAGGTCAAAATGTCCTAAAAAGGAACAGACAATGGACACACGCACACACAACTCAAACTTGCACATACACCCAAGGAAACACTGACAGAGACAGCCTCAGAAAATGCACAAAGACATACACACACAGAGAGACAACCACATAAAACACAGAAAGACATACATACACACACCCTCACTGAGACATCCACAGAAAACACACAAAGACATACACACCCTCACAGAGACACCCACAGAAAGCACACACCCTCACAGAGACATCCACAGAAAACACAGACATACATACATACACACACACAACCACCCTCACAGAGGCATCCAGAGAAAATACACAAAGGCAAACATACACACACCCTCGCAGGGACACCCATAGAAAAAGCTCAAAGACATATGCACACACCCTCACAGACATCCACAGAAAATGCACAGACATACACACCCACCCTCACAGAGAGACCCACAGAAAAAAAAATACATACACACTCATAGAGACATAAACCAAAGCACAAAGACATAAACACAGACACCCACAGAAACACTCACAGGAGGAAACATTTATGCACCTTGCATCCCCTAAATCAACAGTGTGTGACATGCATGATAAAAAAAATTGCAGAAATTAAGAGATCACTTTTTAAAGAATCATATTTGTAAACGTGTAAACAAAAATAATTCTGTGAATTCAAAATTGTACATTAATGATCTGGGTAGATGGCTAGATGAAGAAAAGTACTTTTAAAAGGTTGACATGTGTTTGTTTGTTTTTTTCCCCCCATTTTCCTCAACCAAGAGCACCACTTCAAATATAGTGTACAAATGTTCCCATCTGTCAGCTGTACTTATGGATTTTGAAAATGCTGTACTCTATATGGCCTTGGTGGAACCATAAGCTGTGGTACTCATACTATTAGATCTCGTTAAATGCAGGATTTAGGCTTGTTGGTATGTAACAAAAGGGTACCTACCATTTGTGTATTGAGGAGGAAACATTTCTGCATGGTTTTAAATATAGAATTTCTACAGCATTGTCAAATAATCATAAATACACCGCTGCTAAAAAAATAAAATGTTTTTATGGACCCCTGGCCCCACCATACAACTATTACCACACTGAAGTTACAATCCGAAATTGCACAAAGAAATAAAAAACATTTGCTAAGTAAGTTCTACCTCCTCTGCAAATGAAAGTGATCTGCCGTCTGACTCAGGCACACACTGTACAAACAAAGTGCCAAGTCAGTCTCACACTGTGCATAGTGGTTTAGTGCACACTCAGAAATCCTCTCAAATGCTAATACTTTACTCCTTGTAATAACATTTCCCATGCTCAGTTAGCACTCTGCTGTAGTACCCACTGGTGGCTGCCAAAATTGAAAAAAAAAATTTTTTTTTTTTTTTTAGTTCTTGCCTCATGGGCCCCCCTGGCCCATTGGGCCCCTGACAGGAGTCACTCCTGTCACCCCCTGATGGCGGCCCTGACTACAGCAACCATGGAGGATAAAAGACGGCACTTGAGGCTGGGCGGGCCCTATGCCCTGACGAAGTCACGTACAAGTGACGAAACGCGTCGGTGGGCGTGCTCTAGAACTCTAGCGTGGTGTTAGAAACAAAGTTACTGATAACTCATATCTGTTGGTTACTATTGTTGCTGCCTAATAGCGGTTTTGCTCTATATATATATATATAGCGATCTAATGGTAATAACAGTATTTGATAAAGGGCTAATGGTGCCAACACTTTAGAGAATCTGTTCTAGTAGTGACGATAAGCACCTGGAACTGAAATGAATAATTTCTAGATTTTGAAGCACTCTGCCAAATATTACTGGTAACCATAGCGATAATTATTAGCAATATAATATTGCAATCCTCGCGCAAACATATATATATAATCTTTGAATACATATGCAATAGTGTGATTCCGACTGACACATTGAGATTGTATGAATGTTGTGATATTGATTGATAGGGATCAGCTAGAAATAGGCTGACTGAGTTAAATCTCAGCAGTACGCAGGTAGGAGGACGCCTTTGAGCGCATAGCCTGTGTGTAAACTGCATGACTTTAACCTGAACAATACTCAATATCAACGAACTTTACCACAATAGTAGTTTCTAGAGCACTTAGTCCTATATTTTACCTATTGGTTTTATTTTGTTTTTAGTTGGTTCACTTACAATGACAATATATAGAAACAATTGATGAATACTTGTTTCTAGATAGTGATCCAATTTAAGTAAATTGTCTGTCTTTGTATGTATGTTAAATAAAGTGTTAAATTTTAACTGATTTCATATAATTAAATAGTGCCTAATTCAGCACTTAGCTTAAATGCTACAAACCCTTTGAATTTTTCCCTAACTAACCCCATGTCACTGCTATTGAAAAGCATTGAGAAGCAGTGCATTGATTAAAATAGCCAGTAGGTGGAGCTGTCCGCTTGTGTTGCAGCAAAGATATGTAAGCCAAGCAAGCTGAAATTATTCAGTTTAACCAGACCTGAGCTATCGAGCAGCTTGCAAAGGAACAAGATCTTCCTGTCTATAAATCAGTCCAGATTGGAATGCATAGAAAGAACTGTTTGCAGAAAAATGCAAGTAAAGTCTGATTATTTTTTTAGGTTTATAATGCTGTTTAGCAAATGTTTTTGTTCATTGAACTTAGTTTAATTATATATGCTGTGTTGTGTGATTATTTTATTAGGTTTATAATGCTGTTTAGCATTTAAAGACTTCATTTCAAAACTTTAAAAATAATGTATTAGGTGTTACTTATGCCAATTTTGAGAGGGGCCTGAAACCTAACTCCCTCACTTCCCATTGACTTACATTATAAACTGGGTTTCAATTTACAACCATTCCTTCTGGAACCTAACCCCGGTGTAAACTGAGGGCTACCTGTACTTTGGGGCAATGCCCCGCAAAGGCCCTTTTAAGGGCTATTTGTAATTTAGTGTAGGGTAGGGATTTTTTTTATTTTGGGGGGCTTTTTTATTTTGTTAGGGGGATTAGATTAGGTGTAATTAGTTTAAAAATCTTGTAATTATTTTATTATTTTCTGTAATTTAGTGTGTTTTTTTGTACTTTAGATAAAAAAAAATTAATTGTATTTAATTGTATTTAGTTTAGGGAATTTATTTAATTATAGTATAGTGTTAGGTGTAATTGTAACTTAGGTTAGGTTTATTTTACAGGTATATTTGTTTTTATTTTAACTAGGAAGTAACTTTATTAATAACTATTTAATAACTATTGTACCTAGTTAAAATAAATACAAAGTTGCCTGTAAATTAAAAATAAACCCTTAGGTAGCGACAATGTGACTATTAGTTATATTGTAGCTAGCTTAGGGTTTATTTTACAGGTAAGTATTTTGTTTTAAATAGGAATAATTTATTTAATGCTAGGAATATTTATTTAGATTTATTTAAATTATATTTAAGTTAGGGGGTGTTAGGATTAGGGTTAGACTTAGGTTTAGGGGTTAGGGGTTAATAAATTTAATATAGTGGCGGCGACGTTGGGGGCTGCAGATTAGGGATTAATAAATGTAGGTAGGTGGCGGCGGTGTAGGGGGGCAGATTAGGGGGTTAATAAATATAATGTAGGTGGCGGCGGTGTAGGGGGCGGCAGATTAGGGGTTAAATAAGTATAATGTAGGGGGCAGATTAGGGGTTAATAAATATAATGTAGGTGGCGGCGGTGTAGGGGGCGGCAGATTAGGGGTTAAATAAGTATAATGTAGGTGGCAGCGGTGTAGGGGGGCAGATTAGGGGTTAATATAATGTAGGTGGCGGTGGGCACCGTGAGCGGCGGTTTAGGGGTTAAACACTTTATTTAGTTGCAGCGGGGTCCGTGAGCGGCGGTTTAGGGGTTAATAAGTTTATTAGAGTGGCGGTGGGCTCCGGGAGCGGAGGTTTAGGGGTTAATAAGTATAATGTAGGTGGTGGCGGTGTAGGGGGCGGCAGATTAGGGGTGTTTAGACTCTGGGTATATGTTAGGTGTAAACGTTCCCATAGGAATCAATGGGATATCGGGCAGCAGCGAACATAAGCTTTCACTGCTTTCAGACTCCCATTGATTCCTATGGCATCCGCTGCCTCCAGGGCGGCGGATTGAAAACCAGGTACGCTGGGCCGGAATAGTGCCGAGCGTACCTGGTAGACTTTTGATAACTAGCAAAAGTAGCCAAATTGTGCCGAACTTGCGTTCGGAACATCTGTAGTGACATAAGCATCGATCTGTGTCGGACTGAATCCGGCAGATCGTATGTTACGTCACTAAATTCTACTTTTGCCGGTCTGTAGGGTTTGATAACTAAGGCGAATCAGGCTCGCCACAAATACGCTGCAGAATTCCAGCGTATTTGCGGTTGACAGCTTGATAAATAGATGCCCTAATGTCTACTGTATGTTTGTTAAAACGATCTTGAATTTATAGCTTTGAAATATTCGGAAAGACATTAACTGTTCTCTAACACCTACTAAGAATAACAAGTTCAGTTCCTAACCTAGCATAGACAGACAGCTCACGATCATCACATGGCTCTGTACCTTATACAGACAGGTTGTTCTTACTCCCACTCTACTAATATCACAAGCTTTTCTCAGAACCACTCTGCTGATTAATATGGAACTATATATGGAAAATTCCCCATCCCCTCCTCTCCCTTCAATCACATTAATCTCATCTGTAAGTTCACATAATGCCCCCCCAACATAAACATATGCACTGATCTCATCCCTTTGCAGGCAGACTATTCCCCATTGCTCTGATCATACACTGGTATTCATTTCACATAGTTTTAAATCTGAATAAACAGATTAATCCCCCTCCGTTTTGATCACAACTCTATAAAAATAAAATACATAGTGACAGCGGATGATGGCTGTTCCTCAAATATTATATATCAACAATGGTATATTACACTTTTTAACACAAACATGCAACCCCTAGGGAATATCTCATATAGCACACTCTCTTTAATTTACAACTGGCTAGATTAATCTAAACTCTACATAAACAGGCCATACTCATCCTCATGGATCTAAGCTCTATACTGCTATACACCTGGCTCTCAGGTCTGTAAAGACTGTTACATCTTCTACCTATGGATCTCAGCTTCAGTTTGGCAATTTTCTTTCCCATCCATGGATCACAGCTCTTCACTGACAAACCACTATCAAAATCAATGGACTTAAGTTCTGTACTGACAGGGCACTCTCACAACCTATGACATTTCCTACACTGCCAGTATGTCACAGCAACTGAAGCTGATCTCCCACCCACTCTGATGACTCACCGGTCTTACTGGCCCTTACAGTGATGCTGTGTTCCTCCTTTCCCTCTCGGTCCAGGGAAATGCTTGTCCTGAGGGTCCCATCCTCTGGATGGATGGAAAACAAACCCTCAGGGTCGGAGAGGGTCTCAATGGAGTAACTGCAGTAAGAGACAGTTTATCTTTAGCATGATATACAGTTGTAATCAAAATAATTCAACCCCCACTGCAAATTAGGTTTATTGTCAACAGTTACAGAATTTCAGCTGTTTGCAATGAACAAATTAAACAAAGGCAATTGAAATAGCTCAATGCAACAAATGTTTAAAGTGGTTTCCCAAAATTTAACTAAAAATGCTACTTTTAATGAATTCTGCAGTATCAAAATTATTCAACCCCCTGAACAGAATTCCTCACAACAGCACAAATATGCAAAACAGGTGTTGTCTCAAGCACACCTGATGCAAATAATCAAGGGCTTCATTAGTTGTACCAGGTATGCTTGAGCTAGAACACATGAAATACCTGAACTGGCTAGGGGTTTGTCGAATGTCACGTTTGACAGCATGTTAGAAATAGCCAAAAGAATGGTCCAAAAAGTTAAGAGATCATCACCCTTCTCAAACAAGGAACAGGATACAAAAAGATAGCAAAGGCACTGAATGTTCCTAGAAACACAGTTGGAAGCATAGTTCGCAAGTTCAAAGTTAAAGGAACAGTTGTTACACTACCTCGACGGGGTAGAAAAAGGAAGCTATCAGTGGCTGCAACCAGATTTCTGAGAAGGTAGACTGAGAAAAACCCTTGAATGACTGCAAAAGACCTGCAGCAAGATTTGGTGGAAACAGGCACTGAGGTTTCAGTTTGCACAGAAAGGCGCATACTAAACACAGAGACGTACAACACTACTGATCCAAAGCACAAGAAAAGTCAGCTCCAATATGCTGAAAATCATATAAATAACCCACAGAAGTTCTAGTATTCTGTTCTGTGAATCGGTGAAGCAAAAATGGAAATTTTTGGCCCAATGGATCAGCAGTATATCTGGAGGAAGAAGAATGAAGCATATGCTGAAAAGAACACTCGGCCTACAGTTAAGCATGGTGGTGGCTTGGTGATGCTCTGGGGCTGTTTTGCATCCTCTGGCACTGGAAACCTGCACTGTGTGGAAGGCAAGATGGATTCATTGAAGTATCAGGAAATTCTAGAAGAAAACGTCATGCCGTCTGTGAGGAAGCTGAAGCTTGGGTGTCATTGGACCTTCCAACAGGACAAGCATACCTCAAATTCCACCAAGGCTTGGTTGCAACAGAAGTCCTGGTAGATTCTACAGTGGCCATCACAGTCACCTGACTTGAACCCCATAGAAAATCTCTGGTGGGATTTGAACAAGGCGGTTGCAGCACGCAAACCCAAGAATATTACTGAACTGGAGGCCATTGCTCATGAGGAATGCTGCCAGAAGCTGGTGTCTGGTTATGGATCTCGTTTGCAGGTCATAACAGCAAAAGGGAACTCTATAAGTACTAAAGATGCTTCCCATGAAGGGGTTGAATAATTTTGAGACTGCAGAATTCATTAAAATTTGCATTTTCAGTTGAATTTGGGGAAATCACTTTCACTATTCAGTATTCATTGTGTTGAGCTATTTCAATTGCTTTTGTTTGATTTGTTCATTGCAAACAGCTGAAAGTCTGTAAATTTTGACAATAAACCTGATTTGCAATGGGGGTTGAATAATTTTGATTACAACTGTACATTCAACATAATGCCATAGGCTTCACAGGGGAGGAAAAAAGAGGGGGAGAGAGGATGCTAAAAAGTAAAAAAAAAAAAAAAAAAAAAAGTATGGAAAAAGTGTAGGAAACTATATAGAAACATACAAATGAATAGACTTTGGGCTAGATTACAAGTGGTGCACTAACTGTAGAGTGCAAGTGATGTGGGGTATTTCGTGGATCTTTGCATGCGCCAGAAATAGTGAGTGCATTACAAGTTGAAACTAAACACGTTTTTCTTGAGAGCAATCAAATTTAATGCTTATTATTATTACCAGGTATTTGCCAACAGATTCTGCAGCGCTATGAACATAGGTAGTATACAAAATAACATATACAGGGGTCAAATGGATACAGGGCCCTGCCAAGAGTTGCACTGTTGTAGTCGGCTCTTATGAAGGTGAACTACAAAGAGCTGGGCTCATAGGCTTACATGCTATGGGGTTTAAGGGGATAGCAGTGGAGATAGGAAGGTTAGTGTAGGTTGTATGCATCCCTGAATAGTAGAGTCTTCAGGGAGTGCTTGAAGCTTGTAAACAGCAATGTGAGGAGGTAACAAGAGAGGAGGAGAGTAAGAGGTTGTGAGCGGAGCAAAGGGGTCGGGAGGGAGAGTATCTGAAGACAAGGTCTGAGATGTAGGAGGGAGCAGTGCAGTTGAGGGCTTTGCTTGTCAGAGTGAGAAGTTTGTGTTTAATCCTGGAGGCAAGAGGAAGCCAGTGAAGGGATTGGCAGAGAGGTGCAGCAGATGAAGAGCGACATGTAAGGAAGATGAGCCTGGCAGAGGCAGCTCATGGGGTTAACTATTACACGAGACAAAAAATTTGTACAAAATACATCAAAAATACATTTAAAAGTACAGTTACACTCATAATAACACTGTCTGCTAAATAAATAAATATATATATATATATATATATATATATATATATATATACATATACATCTTTAGACATGTGTATGTATGTATCTCTATGTTAAAGCCCTTTGCAGGCCTTTTTTTTCTTCTAACAACTAAAACATCATATCTTTGAGCCCTTATAACCTTTTAATGAATTTAAAAAATAATATTGTTTTATTGTATATGTACTGTACATATTTAACATTCCAATGTTCTTCACTTACAGGATAATGTACTTTTTTTTTAATAAATACATATCTCTCTCTATATATATAGCTATACCTGTATATCTATTTCTGTAGATATATAGGTATAGATATGTATATTACAAAAAGAGTATCAGATAAAAAAAAAGAACAGTATCCCTTGACCTGATATATATATATATATATATATATATATATACATATACATCTTTAGACATGTGTATGTATGTATCTCTATGTTAAAGCCCTTTGCAGGCCTTTTTTTTCTTCTAACAACTAAAACATCATATCTTTGAGCCCTTATAACCTTTTAATGAATTTAAAAAATAATATTGTTTTACTGTATATGTACTGTACATATTTAACATTCCAATGTTCTTCACTTACAGGATAATGTACCTTTTTTTTAATAAATACATATCTCTCTCTATATATATAGCTATACCTGTATATCTATTTCTGTAGATATATAGGTATAGATATGTATATTACAAAAAGAGTATCAGATAAAAAAAAAGAACAGTATCCCTTGACCTGATCTTTAGCTATCGATGCACTCTCTCAAACTTCACAAACTCCCCCTTTCCTCTTTCTGACCACCATCTCCTTACTTGCAACATATCATCCCTCCCTACAACTCTCCCTCCTTCTACTCCTCACACCAAACTTCACAGAAGCATTATGTCATTAGATCAGCAACAGCTTGCTAATTCCCTCGAACATCTCCTCCTTTTCCTGCCCTGACCAATCTATCTGCCACTATAATTCCACCCTTACATTCGTCATTGACAATCTGGCCCCTCTTACCATAGCTCGGACATCACACACTCCGGAAATCACACACTCATCCTCAGCCCTGGCATACTCCTCTGACACAGTACCTACGCAGATGTTCCCGTATTGCTGAGCGGCCCTGGAGAAAATCTCGGAGTTCAGCTGATTTTCTTCATTACAAATTCATCTTGAACTCCTACTATTCTGCCCTTAATCTCCATAAACAACACTACTTCTCTAGTCTTATTTCTAATCTTTCTTCAAACCCAAAACATCTGTTCTGCACTTTCAATACTCTTCTCTGCCCCCCCACCTCCTAATGCAACTTCTCTGTTAGCTCAAGACTTTGACAGCCACTTCATTAACAAAATCGACTCCATCAGAAACAAAATCAGCTCTCAACATAATTCCATTCTCTCACCCCCTCAAATGCTCTCAATCAACCACAACCCACATAACCTTAAACTTAGCTCATTCTTCCCTGTTACTGAGGAAGAAGTTTCTGCACTTATACTGTGCTCTCACCTCACTACCTGTCCGCTTGACCCTATCCTCTCACAGCTACTCCCCTCCCTCTCTGCTACCCTTACCCCTATACTCACAAACATTTTCAACCTCTCCCTCAGCACTGGTATATTTCCCACATCTCTGAAACATGCACTGGTCACACCTATCCTCAAAAAACCTTCCCTTGATCCTACTTCCCCATCTATCTACCATCCTATTTCCCTCCTCCCTCTTGCCTCAAAGCTTCTCAAAAACATAATTTATGTAAGAACTTACCTGATAAATTCATTTCTTTCATATTAGCAAGAGTCCATGAGCTAGTGACGTATGGGATATACATTCCTACCAGGAGGGGCAAAGTTTCCCAAACCTCAAAATGCCTATAAATACACCCCTCACCACACCTACAAATCAGTTTAACGAATAGCCAAGAAGTGGGGTAATAAGAAAAAAGTGCGAAAGCATAAAAAATAAGGAATTGGAATAATTGTGCTTTATACAAAAAAATCATAACCACCTCAAAAAAGGGTGGATCTCATGGACTCTTGCTAATATGAAAGAAATTAATTTATCAGGTAAGTTCTTACATAAATTATGTTTTCTTTCATATAATTAGCAAGAGTCCATGAGCTAGTGACGTATGGGATAATGAATAACCAAGATGTGGATCTTCCACGCAAGAGTCACTAGAGAGGGAGGGATAAAATAAAGACAGCCAATTCCGCTGAAAAATAATCCACACCCCAAACAAAGTTTAAATCTTATAATGAAAAAAACTGAAATTATATGCAGAAGAATCAAACTGAAACAGCTGCCTGAAGTACCTTTCTACCAAAGACTGCTTCAGAAGAAGAAAACACATCAAAATGGTAGAATTTAGTAAAAGTATGCAAAGAAGACCAAGTTGCTGCTTTGCAAATCTGATCAACCGAAGCTTCATTCCTAAATGCCCAGGAAGTAGAGACTGACCTAGTCGAATGAGCTGTAATCCTTTGAGGCGGAGTTCTACCCAACATAAGCATGATGAATCAAAGACTTTAACCAAGATGCCAAAGAAATGGCAGAAGCCTTCTGACCTTTCCTAGAACCAGAAAAGATAACAAATAGACTAGAAGTCTTTCGGAAATCTTTAGTAGCTTCAACATAATATTTCAAAGCTCTAACTACATCCAAAGAATGCAACGATCTTTCCTTAGAATTCTTAGGATTAGGACACAATGAAGGAACCACAATTTCTCTACTAATGTTGTTAGAATTCACAACCTTAGGTAAAAATTTAAATGAAGTTCGCAACACCGCCTTATCCTGATGAAAAATCAGAAAAGGAGACTCACAAGAAAGAGCAGATAATTCAGAAACTCTTCTAGCAGAAGAGATGGCCAAAAGAAACAAAACTTTCCAAGAAAGTAATTTAATATCCAGCGAATGCATAGGTTCAAACGGAGGAGCATGAAGAGCCCCCAGAACCAAATTCAAACTCCAAGGAGGAGAAATTGACTTAATGACAGGTTTTATACGAACCAAAGCCTGTACAAAACAATGAATATCAGGAAGATTAGCAATCTTTCTGTGAAAAAGAACAGAAAGAGCAGAGATTTGTCCTTTCAAGGAACTTGCAGACAAACCTTTATCCAAACCATCCTGAAGAAACTGTAAAATTCTAGGAATTCTAAAAGAATGCCAAGAAAAATGATGAGAAGAACACCAAGAAATGTAAGCCTTCCAGACATCGATAATATATCTTCCTAGATACAGATTTACGAGCGTGTAACATAGTATTAATTACGGAGTCAGAGAAACCTCTATGACTGAGAATCAAGCGTTCAATCTCCATACCTTCAAATTTAAGGATTTGAGATCCTGATGGAAAAAAGGGCCTTGTGATAGAAGGTCTGGTCTTAACGGAAGAGTCCACGGTTGGCAAGTAGCCATCCGGACAAGATCCGCATACCAAAACCTGTGAGGCCATGCTTGAGCCACCAGCAGAACAAACGAACGCTCCTTTAGAATCTTGGAAATTACTCTTGGAAGAAGAACTAGAGGCGGAAAGATATAGGCAGGATGATACTTCCAAGGAAGTGACAATGCATCCACTGCTTCCGCCTGAGGATCCCTGGATCTGGACAGATACCTGGGAAGCTTCTTGTTTAGAAGCCATCAGATCTATTTCTGGAAGTCCCCACATTTGAACAATCTGACGAAATACCTCTGGGTGAAGAGACCATTCGCCCGGATGTAATGTTTGGCGACTGAGATAATCCGCTTCCCAATTGTCTATACCTGGGATATGAACCGCAGAAATTAGACTGGAGCTGGATTCCACCCATACAAGTATTCAAGATACTTCTTTCATAGCCAGAGGACTGTGAGTCCCTCCTTGATGATTGACATATGCCACGGTTGTGACATTGTCCGTCTGAAAACAAATGAACGACTCTCTCTTTAGAAGAGGCCACGACTGAAGAGCTCTGAAAATCGCACGGAGTTCCAAAATGTTGATTGGTAATCTCGCCTCCTGAGATTCCCAAATCCCTTGTGCTGTCAGAGACCCCCATACAGCTCCCCAACCTGTCAGTCTTGCATCTGTTGAGATCACAGTCCAGGTCGGAAGAACAAAAGAAGCCCCCTGAACTAAACAAAGGTGGTCTGTCCACCACGTCAGAGAGTTTCGTACAATCGGTTTTAAAGATATTAATTGTGATATCTTTGTATAATCCCTGCACCACTGGTTCAGCATACAGAGCTGAAGAGGTCGCATGTGAAAATGAGCAAAGGGGATCGCGTCCGATGCAGCAGTCATAAGACCTAGAAATTCCATGCATAAGGCTACCGAAGGGAATGATTGAGACTGAAGGTTTCGACAAGCTGAAACCAATTTCAGACATCTCTTGTCCGTCAGCGACAGAGTCATGGACACTGAATCTATCTGGAAACCTAAAAAGGTTACCCTTGTCTGAGGAATCAACAAACTCTTTGGTAAATTGATCCTCCAACCATGTTCTCGAAGAAACGATACAAGTCGATTCATATGAGATTCTGCTAAATGTGAAGACTGAGCAAGTACCAAGATATCGTCCAAATAAGGAAAAACCACAATACCCTGTTCTCTGATTACAGATAGAAGGGCACCGAGAACTTTTGTAAAAATCCTTGGAGCTGTTGCTAGGCCAAACGGCAGAGCCACAAACTGGTAATGCTTGTCTAGAAAAGAGAATCTCAGAAACTGATAGTGATCTGGATGAATCGGAATATGCAGATATGCATCCTGTAAATCTATTGTGGACATATAATGCCCTTGCTGAACAAAAGGCAGAATAGTCCTTATAGTTACCATTTTGAATGTTGGAATCCTTACATAATGATTCAATATTTTTAAATCCAGAACTGGTCTGAAGGAATTCTCCTTCTTTGGTACAATGAAGAGATTTGAGTAAAACCCCAGCCCCTGTTCCAAAACTGGAACTGGCACAATTACTCCAGCCAACTCTAGATCTGAAACACATTTCAGAAATGCTTGAGCCTTCACCGGATTTATTGGGACACGGGAAAGAAAAAATCTTTTTGCAGGAGACCTTATCTTGAAGCCTATTCTGTACCCTTGTGAAACAATATTCTGAATCCAAAGATTGTGAATCGAATTGATCCAAATTTCTTTGAAAAATCGTAATCTGCCCCCTACCAGCTGGGCTGGAATGAGGGCCGCACCTTCATGTGGACTTGGGAGCTGGCTTTGGCTTTCTAAAAGGCTTGGATTTATTCCAAACTGGAGATGGTTTCCAAACTGATACCGCTCCTGTAGGGGAAGGATCAGGTTTTTGCTCCTTATTGTGACGAAAGGAACGAAAACTATTAGCAGACCTAAATTTACCCTTAGATCTTTTATCCTGTGGTAAAAAAGTTCCTTTCCCCCCAGTAACAGTTGAAATAATAGAATCCAACTGTGAACCAAACACATTATTACCCTGGAAAGAAAGGGAAAGCAAAGTTGACTTAGAAGACATATCAGCATTCCAAGTTTTAAGCCATAAAGCTCTTCTAGCTAAAATAGCTAGAGACATATACCTGACATCAACCCTAATGATATCAAAGATGGCATCACAAATAAAGTTATTAGCATGTTGAAGAAGATTAACAATGCTATGAGTATTATGATCTGTTACTTGTTGTGCTAAAGCTTCCAACCAGAAAGTTGAAGCTGCAGCAACATCCGCCAAAGATATAGCAGGTCTAAGAAGATTACCTGAACATAAGTAAGCTTTTCTTAGAAAGGATTCAATTTTCCTATCTAAAGGATCCTTAAAGGAAGTACTATCTGCCGTAGGAATAGTAGTACGTTTAGTAAGAGTAGAGATAGCCCCATCAACCTTAGGGATTTTGTCCCAAAACTCTAATCTGTCAGATGGCACAGGATATAATTGCTTAAACCGTTTAGAAGGAGTAAATTAATTACCCAAATTATTCCATTCCCTGGAAATTACTTCAGAAATAGCATCAGGGACGGGGAAAACCTCTGGAATAACTACAGGAGGTTTAAAAACCATATTCAAACATTTAGATTTAGTATCAAGAGGACCAGATTCCTCTATTTCTAATGCAATTAAGACTTCTTTAAGTAAAGAGCGAATAAATTCCATTTTAAATAAATATGAAGATTTATCAGTATCAACCTCTGAAACAGAATCCTCTGAACCAGAAAAATCATTATCAGAAACAGAATCAGAATGATGATGTTCATTTAAAAATTCATCTGAAAAATTAGAAGTTTTAAAAGACCTTTTACGTTTACTGGAAGGAGGAATAACAGACATAGCCTTCTTAATAGATTTAGAAACAAAATCTCTTATGTTAACAGGAACACCCTGAATATTAGATGTTGATGGAACAGCAACAGGTAATGGAACATTACTAAAGGAAATATCTGCATTAACAAGTTTGTCATGACATTCATTACAAACAACAGCCGGAGGAACAGTTACCACAAGTTTACAACAAATACACTTAACTTTGGTAGATCCAGCATCAGGCAGCGATTTTCCAGAAGTAGCTTCTGATTCAGGGTCAATCTGAGACATCTTGCAATATGTAATAGAAAAAACAACATATAAAGCAAAATTGATCAAATTCCTTAAATGACAGTTTCAGGAATGGGAAAAATTGCCAGTGAACAAGCTTCTAGCAACCAGAAGCAAATAAACAATGAGACTTAAATAATGTGGAGACAATAATGACGCCCATATTTTTTAGCGCCAAAAAGACGCCCACATTATTTGGCGCCTAAATGCTTAAAGCGCCAAAAATGACGCCACATCCGGTGACGCCGACATTTTTGGCGCAAAAAACGTCAAAAAAAATGACGCAATATAAAGAAGCATTTTAAGCCCCCGCGAGCCTAACAGCCCACAGGAAAAAAGTCAAATTTAAAGGTAAGAAAAATTGATTATTCAAATGCATTATCCCAATAATGAAACTGACTGTATGAAATAAGGAATGTTGAACATCCTGAATCAAGGCAAATAAATGTTTAAACACATATATTTAGAACTTTATATAAAAGTGCCCAAACATAGCTTAGAGTGTCACAAAAATAAGACTTACTTACCCCAGGACACTCATCTACATGTAGTAGAAAGCCAAACCAGTACTGAAACGAGAATCAGTATAGGTAATGGTATATATAAGAGTATATCGTCGATCTGAAAAGGGAGGTAAGAGATGAATCTCTACGACCGATAACAGAGAACCTATGAAATAGACCCCGTAGAAGGAGATCATTGAATTCAAATAGGCAATACTCTCTTCACATCCCTCTGACATTCACTGCACACTGAGAGGAAAACCGGGCTCCAGCCTGCTGCGAAGCGCATATCAACGAAGAATCTAGCACAAACTTACTTCACCACCTCCATGGGAGGCAAAGTTTGTAAAACTGATTTGTGGGTGTGGTGAGGGGTGTATTTATAGGCATTTTGAGGTTTGGGAAACTTTGCCCCTCCTGGTAGGAATGTATATCCCATACGTCACTAGCTCATGGACTCTTGCTAATTACATGAAAGAAAAGATAGTATATGCACGCCTATCCCACTTACTTACATTAAACTCCCTCCTTGACCCACTGCAATCTGGATTTTGTCCCCATCACTCCACAGAGACAGCAATTGTAAAGGTTACCAACGACCTACTTACAGCAAAATCAAAAGGCCACTTCTCTCTGCTTATCCTCCTTGATCTGTCTGCAGCCTTTGACACTGTTGACCCCCCTCTTTTGCTCCAAACCCTCCAATTCTTCGGCATCTGTTACATAGCCCTCTTGTGGCTCTCTTCCTACCTGTCAAACCGAACCTTTAGTGTAGCCTTCTCTGGGGCCTCCTCTGCCTGTCACCACTTTCTGTCGTACCGCAAGGCTCTGTCCTCTGTCCCCTTCTCTTCTCAATCTACACGTCATCACTAGGTTCCCTAATAAAGTCCCTCGGTTTCCAATATCATTTGTATGCTGACGACACCCAAATCTACTTCTCTGCACCAGACCTATCTCCTTTCTTGCTAACCCGTGTCACTAACTGTCTTTCTCGCATCTCTTCCTGGATATCCTCTCACTACCTCAAGCTAAATCTCTCCAAAACTGAACTCCTTATTTTCCCCCCTTCCAAAACCTCCACCCCCAATCTCTCTATAACTGTTGACAACTCCATCATTACCCCCACCCCGCATGCCCAAAGTCTCGGGGTCACATTTTACTCACATCTTTCTTTCCCTCCTCACATTCAGTCCTTGGCTAAAGCCTGCCGCTTCCACCTCAAAAACATCTCTAAAATTAGACACTTCCTTACACAAGACACAACTAAGATTTTAATCCACTCTCTCATCCTTTCCTGCCTCGATTACTGCAACTCTGTTCTCTCTGGTCTCCCCACCTGCCGCCTAGCTCCTTTACAATCCATAGTGAAAGCCTCTGGCAGGCTCATCTTCCTTACATGTCGCTCTTCATCTGCTGCACCTCTCTGCTAATCCCTTCACTGGCTCCCTCTTGCCTCTAGGATCAAACAAGAAATTCTCACTCTGACATACAAAGTCCTCAACTGCACTGCTCCCGCCTATATCTCAGACCTTGTCTCCAGATACTCTCCCTCCCGTCCCCTTCGCTCTGCTCATGACCTCCTACTCTCCTCCTCTCTCGTTACCTCATCATACTTCCGTTTACAGGACTTCTCCAGACTGGCTCCTATCTTGTGGAACTCTCTGCCTCGCTCCACAAGACTCTCCCCTAGTTTTGAAAGCTTCAAGCACTCCCAAAATACTCTACTGTTCAGGGATGCATACAACCTATGCTAACCTTACTTTATACCAGTTCCACTCCTCCATTGCTATACCCTGAACACCCTTAGTATGTAAGCCTAAGAGTCCAGCTGTTTGTAGATCACCTTTTTAAGAGCTGACTACAACAGTGCAACTCTTGGCAGGGCCCTCTACCCATTTGATCCCTGTAATTGTTTTGTTCTACTCTGCCTTTGTTTATTGCGCTTCGGAATCTGTTGGCGCTCTGCAAATAACCGATAATAATATATAGAAATATATATTTAATAACAAAAAATACATTATTTCTATGTGAAGAACATAGAAATGTAAAATATGAATAAATCCAATTGGGTTTGCAATTTAGGATTAACGCGGTTGGGTTAGCGCACATGAAGAATTGCTATCTTCAGTGCACGTTACTGTAATGTTACGTATAAAAAAATTTTTTTTTTAAATATTATACATACTGTAAAAAATATATAGATATATTTTACGGATTATTTTGAATATTTTAAATATTTTAATAACACGCATTGCAGATATTAATTCTTCATGTGCACTAACCCGACATGTTCTATGTATTTTTAAATAGATATTCATATATATATATATATATATATATATATATATATATATATGTATATTTATATGTATATATCTTTACCTATATATATTCATATAAATATATAAGTATAGATATACATTTTACTAAAAAATCATCAGATATATATAGAAATATTTATTTAAAAATAAATAGAACATATTCTTCCATGTAAAGAACATTGTAACGTGAAATATTGATAATTCACGTTGGGCTGAGCGCACTTGAATACTTGAATAAACACGGTTGGGTTAGCGCGTGAGTATGGGTGTTAGGCTTTTGTTTTTGCAGTTTTCACGCTTCATTGAAGTTGATGGGAGAATACGTTAACGCGATCACGATATTTTGTTTCACTAGTGCGCACATTTTTTACTTTCAACTTGTAATAAGAGTGCAATCCAACGCACACAAAAAGTCTAGCGGGAGTGCTAAATTGTGCTCCACTTGTAATCTAGCCCTTTGACGGCATATACAAACCAGGATGTACATCCAGCCTGCCCATTTGTTGTCCAACAAAAGAAATGTTTATTTAGTCTTACTGAACTGTATACAGTATTTGTCACAACCACTATGAAACCTATCTATTAATCTTTCTGCAAAGTCCATATGTTTATATCTCACTGTCCTCGACCTTTCAATGTCTCTTCATAATATTTGGGAAGCAAAGTAGAAATGCTTGATGTAAAAGCAATGGGAGAGTACAGGGAAAATAAATTCAAGAGAGAGAGTGAATGTGAAGTAATAAGAAATATGCTAATTTATAAGTGGAATTTCAAAGTAGAGAAGGAATCTGATATTATGAGTGAGACCAAAACATATATATTGCATCAGGAGCTGTTTAGAAACTTGTAAATTGGGGCACTGGCTTTCACATAAGGTGGACAGAGGCTACTTTCCTGTTCACTAAATAAATATATCAAAAACAAACAACACAACCACTACATAAAAATAATGCACCAAACTAAACATCCAGAATCCTTGTTTGTAAATCCTAGACATAAATTGCCAATCTGTATCAGCAATGATCTATACCGTGAAACACATTATAGCAGGAAACACAATCATAGTGGCACACAGACATACAGTATATTAGCTGCTCACACTCACACAAAAAGATACAAAGCACACAGGAAAAAAAAAACAGTCAGCGATCTCCATAGCCCATAGACCTTTCTAGGAGTGATCATTTGCAGCACCTGGAATTCCTCTTGCACGATCTTTAAAAATACAAAAAAAAAAAAATACAAAGCTCCAGTATTAATCCTCCTTAGAATTTTGAAATTTCACCTTGAATTAAAGCCTTTGGTCTTCAATTTCATCCTAGAAACAAGAGCTATCCTGTCTTGATTGAAGCCTGTGATCCATCCTTTTTAGTTTTTTGAATAAATTTAACATAAAAAAAATGCTTCTAAGAAAGAAATCAAATTATAAAAGCATAAAGGTTCCAAAAATGTATTCATCCTCTAATGTTTAAAAAAAAGGGGGGAGCTCCAAATAACATAAATGATACATTTACAATTGCAGTGACATATAATGATTACACATTGGCTAATTTATCTATCAAATTATAGTATACGCATTTGTTACATGGCTGAATCATACAGCATCTATCCTGGGCTTCAATAAAGACACAAGAGTCTCTGACTGAGATAAAAATAAAAAATAAATTGATTTTTTTTTTCAAAATATGTTTCAATTCAGAAGATTGCTTAAGAGGAATTCTTGGACCTGTGGAAAAATAGATGTTAGAATGGGAACTTGTAATAAAAATATTTATTGTATTTAGTGTCATATTTAGTTTAAGAAGGTAAAGGTAAAATGTTTAACACTTCTTTTTCTACTTTGAGTGAATAGAAAATGCATTTGTGACCATGACCAACACATTTTTATTATGAAGCACTTTCAACCCTTCATGGTGGGGTCAAAAAGGTTTTCTTTTCTTTTAATTGCATTTTTGATACTGATGAAAAATAGTACTCCGATTTCTTGTTTACTTAACCCAATAAAAAGCAGAGATTGTGGGCCAGGGTAGGATATTGTATCTATATGGTTTGAAAGCTCTTACGTTTTACAAAAGGCAGAAGTTTTTAGTTTTCTAAGAGTAGGAATCCCGTTGGTCTTCAGCCTCCTCCCTCATCAAAAAATTCTGTGGCTGAAGGAAAGATATTCCTGGGGCTGAACATACCCTTAGATTGCTTAATTACATTATCATTTTACCCTAACATTTTGCAGATATGTGTTAGGTTTGTCAAGTTTTCTTGTTACAAGTTTTACTTTAGACATGAGACTGAGCACTAGGGAGTTTCTATGATGCCTCTTCAGTTTTAGTCTTTTTAGTCCACAAATGAACATACACAAATAATAATCAGAAAACAACAAAAAGAAAACAACAAACAAGTAAGCATAGACTAGAACAACAGATAGAAGCCAAGATTGACATAATTGGAAACAGACACTGATCTGCCCAACACGGGATACTGACCAACATCGTACAAAAACTGACTGGTAAAACATACAGACATAGACAACATAATATCATGCAGAATTATATATAAATTACAAAGCTTTGCACACACACATAGACAGGGTGGAAGTGGGAAAGTGGTACTAAAGAGATCAACAGGTATTATTTGTATCACTTTGAAAGACAGTTTTGAGTTAGTGAGAGTACCTGATGGAGCTGCTATACAAATCTGGGTCTCGGGCTTGCACCATACCCACCAGGGCCCCTGGTGGCAAGTTCTCCAGCACACTCAAGGTGTAGGGATCTTGAGAGAAGATGGGTGGCTCATTGACATCTCCAACGCTTATCCGCACTGTGGTGACATCCTTGAAGGGCCCACGGCGGATATATTGAGGATCAATGACTGTGTTCATCACTTCAACACGAAATGTAAAGGAGCGGCAAGATTCATAATCCAGGGGCTGGTAGGGGTAAAGAAACAGAGCATAATAAGTGTGTGAAATGTCTATCACCAACAATGAGGATTACATATAAGACATATGTAGAGAAACAAGAACAAAGGGGCAAGAGACTGGACATGGAAATGTAAATGAAATACAAAAGGAGAGAAATGGATGTAAAGCTCTGATGTTGTACAAAGAGTTTAATTAGAGAGCAGCTGGTATAAAAGAGATAACTGGACTTGGCTCACGAGCAGGAACATCAGGAAAACTGCTCAAGGAGCAGCACCATATCATGACGTTAAATATACATTTTATGGTGCACAGTTCAAGCTCGCAGATTGACACACCAAGAGGATAACAGCAGTCACACAGCGTAATGCTAATAAGACAAATAATGAAATTAAAGGGACAGCCAACACAAGAATTGTTATTGTTTAAAAAGATAGCTAATCCCTTTTGTGATGAGAGTGGGAAGTGACGTCACCGGATGGGGGTGGGGCTTAGGGCCGTTTGTCTGTGTCGCAGTTACTAAGTGAGATCAATGCTACCAGATGTATATTTCCATGCTCTACAATAAAATAGTGTTGTACCCTCTTTGCTGTGTCCAGTATCTCATGACATGGTGTCAGACGTACTTGCCTGCGCTTCTGTTTCCTGAGCAATGACGATGTCGAAGTTTACCCCACCTGAGCCTTTTGATTTCTCTCAGCCTGCAGCTTGGCCCACATGGCGTCAGCGGTTTCAGCGCTTCAGAATTGCTTCCAAGCTGGACAAGGAAAGTGGTGAAGCACAAGTTAATTCTCTTTTATACTCTATGGGGAAAGATGTGGAGCCAGTTTTCAATGCCTTTACTTTCCAAGAAGGGGAAGAATTTGTCTTTGAAATAGTTATGAACAAACTCAGTGCCCAAAAGAAATGTGATTTGTGAGAGGGCTTGTTTTCACAAACTTGCTCAGCGTGTGGGAGAATCTGTGGAGACATTTGTGCGCAGCCTGTATGACCTAGCTGAATTCTGTGAGTTTGATGTTGCTAAAGAGGAGCAAATCAGAGACAGAATAGTTATAGGAATTGCAGATGCTGAAGTCTCACTGAAGCTGCAGTTGGAGGCTGATTTAACATTGGATGGGGCTATTAGGATGGCCCGCCAGAGTGAACTGGTGAAAAAGCAAAGTGCTGATCTGAGGTCTGAGAGTATAGTGGATGAAGTGCAGCAGTTTAGGAGGGCTGCTAGTGAAAGGCACAGTGTGAGTGGTAGACCAAGGGCAGCAGAAAGGCCCAGAAGTGGATGGGTGCAGCATGCCCGATGGGCCATTTTGAAGTGGTGTGTAAAACTGAATATATTAAGGAGATGCAGGTGGATAGCGACCAGGAGGGTCAAGAAGTGTCCTTTGTAGGGTCTTTTGTCGAACGGCCTGGTTCAGATGAAGATTGGAGGGTTACTCTTACTGTAATGGGAGCCAAAGTTGCCTTTAAGATTGACACAGGAGCAGACATCACTGTAATGTCCCTTGCAGCATTCATAAAACTGCCTCAACAGCCCCAGCTGGTGAAAGTTATAACAAAAGTCCATAGTCCTGGTGGCCGCATTGATTGTGCGGGAAAATTTCTTGCCAGCTGCGAGTACAAGCAAAGGAAATTCACCATGTGGGTGCATGTGATTAGAGGTCAGTGTGTTAACATTTTTTTGAGCAGAAAAGCAGCCTGTGGTTTGGGCCTAGTAGCCAGAGTGAATGAAATCTCAGAAGATATGTTTGGTGAATTGGGCCTACTGAATTGCAACCCAGTCCGTATATCACTTAAAGGTGACGCAGTCCCATACAGCATTACCACTCCCCGTAGAATTCCGTTCCAGCTCCTGCCTCAAGTGGAGAAGGAGCTTCTGCATATGAAGAATATGGGGGTTATTGAAGAGGTTGTTGAAGCAACTGACTGGTGTGCCCCCATTTTGCCTGTTGAGAAGAAAAACGGGAAAGTACGCATCTGCGTAGACTTGAAAAGGCTGAATGAGGCGGTAAAGAGAGAGAGAGATATGTGCTGCCGACACTTAGAGACAAAGCTCCGAAATTTGCTGGGGCAAAGTTCTTCTCTACATTGGATGCTTCTAGCGGCTTCTGGCAGAAACCTCTAGATCCAAAGTGCCGCAAACTGACTACCTTCGTCACACCGGTAGGTCGGTTTTGCTTCTGCAGACTCCCCTTCGGGATATCCTCTGCTCCTGAAATCTTTCAAAGAGAGATGAGTTCTCTCATAAGGGACCACATGGGCACGGCAATCGTCATGGACGACATCTTGGCGTATGGGTCTACATTGGAGGAACATGATCAGCGACAGAGCTGCGCGCTGCAGACTATTAGAGAGTCCGGGCTGAAGTTAAATAAAGAGAAATGCCATTTTAGGAAACCTGAGTTATGTTACTTTGGGCATATCATCAATGGGGATGGCATCAAGCCAGACCCCGAGAAAATTTGTGCTATTGAACAGATGAAAAGTCCTTCTGATGTACATGAGCTGAGAAATATTGGGGCTTGTAAATTATGTGGGCAGGTTCCTCCCAGATTTATCCACTACTACACCCTATCACAGAGTTGCTAAAGAAAGATGTTGCCTGGGTCTGGGGACCTTCACAGGAAGAATCTTTTATGCAGGACAAGTCCCTGCTGGGGTCTGCCCCAGTGTTGGGATTCTACGACCCTTCCAAAAAGACTGTGGTTAGTGCTGATGCGAGCAGTTATTGGTTAGGGGCCGCCCTTCTGCAGTTGAATGAAAACAAACTACAGCCCATCGCCTACTGTTCCCGTACACTGACGGCTGCTGCGTCAAAATACGCCTAAATTGAGAAAGAGTGCCTGGCTGCAGTTTGAGCCTGTGAGTGCTTTCAGTGTTACCTAGTGGGTTTAGAGAAATTCAGTCTGGAGACTGACCATAAACCGCTAGTCCCTCTAATCAACTCCTATGATATTGACAAAACACCCCTAAGATGCCAGAGACTTCTAATGAGGCTGCTCAGGTTCAACGTTCAGGCAGTGCATGTGCCGAAGAAACAACTGGTTGTGGCAGATACACTATTCAGGCTCCCGCTGGCTGCTGCTGAAGAGTCTTCAACGGAATCGAATGTGAAGTGTATGTAGATTCAGTTCTGGCCTCCAAGTCCATCTCTTCAGGGAAGCTAGAACAAATAAAGAGACATATTTAGATACAGACCTTCAAGAAGTTATAAAGTACATAAAAGAAGGTTGGCCCGAGAGTCGGGCAGCCTGGATGTCTTTAAGTTCTTACCAGTCAGAGAGGTCGCTGTTCCAGGACCGCATTGTTATTCCTTTTAGCATGCGGCAGAAGATGTTAAACAGGATTCACGATGGCCACTTAGGCATTACAAAGTGCAGAGAAAAGGCAGCTACGGAAGTATGGTGGCCTAGGATCAGTTCCGACATTGCAAGCCATGTGTCTAAATGTGCCTTTTGCCGGGAACGCCGGCCTACTCAGAGAAGGGAGCCCTTGATTTCTCTCCGCTGCCTGCAGGCCTGTGGCAGAAAATAGCTGCTGATTTGTGCGAACTGCACGGGAAAAAGTTCCTAGTCGTGATCGACTACTATTCCAAGTATTTGGAAATTGCACCTTTGAATAAAATCACAAGTCAAGACATTATCATTCGTCTAAAGAGCTTGTTCGCCCGGTGGGGTATACCAATGGAGTTGGTGAGTGATAACGGAATGCAGTTCGCTTCCACAGAGTTCAGTTCTTTCAGCAGAGAATATGATTTTGTGCATTCCACGTCAAGTCCACATTACCCGCAAGCCAACGGAATGGCTGAAAGGGCAGTTCAAACAACAAAGTTCATTTTGAAGCAGTCTGAGCTGTACCTGGCCCTCTTGTCCTATATAGCGACTCCCATTCAAGCCACGGGGTTTAGCCAGGCACAGCTGATGCTAGGACGCCAGATTCGCACCACCTTACCCTCTGTGGGTGTCTTCCAGCCAACCAGCTCTATTCCTCTGGACGAAGTCCGTAGGAGGGATGAAGAGGCAAAAAGGGACTATCGATTCTTCTATGACAGGAGACATTCTGTGAGGCCCTTCAGAAGCTGAATGCGGGGCAAAGGGTCAGAATTAAACTGGATGATGAGAAGAAATGGTACGGTAATTGGACGCTCTCCAGAACCAAGGTCTTATGTAGTCCTTACTGATGGAGGGACAGTTACACGCCGTAATCAAAAACATCTTCAGCCTGTACCTGAGAGTTTGGAACTGGATGCCTCAGTACCACCGCCGGTGGGATCCCCTGTTTTAAAAGGGGTGCCTTCTCTTCAGTAAGATTACAGCGGGGATATGTCTTTGCCTCCAGCAGACTCTCAATCACCTTCTTCTGTATCAGAGGACAGTTCATGTAGAGTTACATCAAGTGGAAGAGTGGTGAAACTTCCGGCCCGATATCGGGATTAACATTAGTATGGGCAGAATAATCCCATGGTCACTGTGGACTAGGGTAGTCTACCCCGATGTTCAAGTCAGGATGCAATTCATGTTGTTTATATTTCTGTAACTTGTTATTTGTTATATATTAAAAAAAACTATTGTTGTATACCTTGTTATTTGTTGTATTCAAATGAAAAAAAAAATCTATGATTTGTCCTTTGAAAAGGGGGAAGATGTGATGAGAGTGGGAAGTGACGTCACCAGATGGGGGCGGGGGTTTAGGGTTGTTTGTCTGTGTCACAGTTATTAAGTGAGATCTATGCTACCAGATGTATATTTCCATGCTCTACAATAAAATAGTGTTGTACCCTTTTTGCTGTGTCCTGCATCTCATGACACCTTTATTACCCATTCCCCTGTTTTGTATAACCAACAGTTATAATAATACACATTTTACCTCTGTGAATACCTTGTATCTAAGCCTCTGCAAACTACCCCTTTTTTCAGTTCTTTTGACAGACTTGCATTTTAGCCAATCAGTGCTCACTCCTAGGTTACTTCACGTGCGTGAGCTCAATGTTATCTATATGAAACAAATGAACAAACACCCTCTAGTGGTAAAAAACTGTCAAAATACTTTCAGATTAGAGGGGGGCCTTCAAGGTCTAAGAAATTAGCATATGAACCTCCTAGGTTTAGCTTTCAACTAAGAGAACAAAGCAAAATTGGTAATAAAAGTAAATTGGAAAGTTGTTTAAAATTGCATTCCCTATTTAAATCATGAAAGTATTTTTTTTACTTGACTGTCCCTTTAAGTTTGCTAAACCTTCTGTCGGTATATGTGTTAAAAGATCAGTACATTTTCTATCATGCATGCAAGAGAGTTATTTAAACATGTTAACATTTTTTTATCAAGTTATTCATTTTAATTTTGAATCTAACAGGAAATTCATATATGTGTGCAACTGGGCCATAAGACCTGATTGCTCACTGGCAGAACACTCCTTCTCTATTGGTGGACTGTGACACACCTCACAAGCATAAATGCAAAAAAAATGTTTCTCAGTATAGGAGCATCTATTTGAACACAAGCAAATTTCATTTGAAATGCCTTTTTCTGATCCAACAAAGAGAGGAAAATAACGTTAACATCCCTGTGTGTTTTATTATTAAGAGCTCTAATCATAAAGTAGGTGCACAAGGGTAATGCTAATCTAGGCTGTTTCTATATATGTTTGACTAAGAGCATTTGTCTTTATTGAACATAAATGATCTCCTCAGGTTAAGATTACATTAAGTATATTGTGCCTAAGGGTCTAATGATCAAAAACTCACTGCAGAGAAATCACACAAAATCGTTGGGGGTTTTTGAGCATTATATTGTAATATATATGTCTCTCCTTGACATACAGAACTCTGCAGAATTACAAACAGCTCTCAATCTATACTTTGCCTTTCTAAAATTCCTTGAGGGACATTGCAGTACTGATGAGACTTCTTAGATAATCTCACCAGACCGGAGATCTTTAGATAATCAGGCCATATCAGAATTTAGGGAAGAGGCATAAATATGATAGTTAACCTCTATTTCCCCCTTTGATTGTGGTTCCTTTTTCTTTTATCTGAGCTTAGAAGTTCTTGTTAGGCAGCTTTGACTGACATGTTGATGACTTCTTGCTAAATGTTTCCATATCACACTTCATTTTACAGTGCATTTGGGCATCAACCAATTTTGTAGTTTTACAGCATTTTATTGCTATTTGTAACACTTGATTTAAAAGGCAAATCTAACACTTTGACACTGCAAAACATTTTTATTGTAAAAAAATATTAGAGAGGATTGTTAGTTGTATAAGTATTCACTCCACTGAGTAAACACTTGGTAGAATCACCTATTGCTGTGACAATTCAGCTTGGTAAAATTGCTCTAGTTTTGTCAGTTTTGCCACAGATTCTCAACTGGATTGAAGTCTGGACTTTGAATGGACTATTCTAATCAGGTTCTTGGTTTTAAACCATTGCAGTATAACTGTGCATGTAGGGGCTTTATACTGCTGGTAGGTGAACCTGTGCCTCAATCTCTGGTGTCTTGTTGACTGAACCAGTGTTTACTCTAGAATTGCACTATATTTGTCTCCTGTCCTAAGCAGAAACCAGTCCCTGAGGATGAAAGAGTAATGCTTCACCATGGGGATGTTGTTTTTTTGTTGATGAGCATTGTTGGTTTTGCACCACTAATAGCATAATGCAGTTAAAGGACCAGTCAACACAGTTGATTTTCATAATCAACAAATGCAAGATAACAAGACAATGCAATAGCACTTAGTCTGAACTTCAAATGAGTAGTAGATTTTTTTTGTTGTTGACAATTTTAAGTTATGTCTTTTTCCACTCCCCCTGTACCATGTGATAGCCATCAGCCATTCACAAATGCATACACATACCATGTGACAGCCATCAGCCATTCACAAACGCATACACACTTATTCTTGTACATTTTGAGACAGAGTTCAGTTTTCATCTCATCAGACCAGAGAACCTTTTTACCATATTTCTATGTCTCCTTCTTGCCATTTCCACAGTCTGATGATCAAGAACTCTATATAGCAAGATAAGCAGCTTTTAAGAAAAAAATTGCTTTCTAAAATTCTTGAGGGACGTGGCAGTACCTGACAAGACTGCTTAGATAATCTCACCAGAGTGGAGACCTTTATATCATCAGGCCCCAAGTGAGAATTGATATGGATCTTTTATCAATGCCTGTCTTCTTGTCACACCTCCATGAAGTCCAGCTTTGTGAAGCAAAGTTATAGTTGTCATATGTACAGTTTCAGCAGCAGAGCTCTCAAGCTCCTTGAAAGTTACCACTGGCTTCTTGGTTGCTTGTCTGAATAATAATGGTCTGTCCTCTTTACATGGTCATTGAGATATGGGGATGACCTTTTCTAGGCATGTCCTCCTATGGATGTTCATAATAATATTTTTTTTTGTTTCATTAGATTTTTTGTCTCAATAACAATATTTTCAACCAAGTATGTTGTAAAAATCAGATGGTACAACTATATTTTAAACCCAGGTTTTAACACTACAACTTGTTAAAAATCCTCCATAAATGTGCAAACCTAATAATGATTTCATGTGTAAACATGTGGGCTATCCTCACTAACATAGGACCTCTCTCTGTAATTAAAGATACTCCCACTCTTTATTCATTGTGCAGTGCAAAATCTCTTAAACCAACATAATACTTCACACTGTAAGGAAATAGTGGAAAAGGGAAAACAATATTGTCATAGGTATAAAATAAAATCTAGTATATTTTTTAACACATTCAATGCAAATTTTACATTTTACTTCACACACATCGGTGCAAAGTTCACATTTTACTTTACACATACATCCCTTAATGTTTTTTTTGTTCTCTCCTAAACTTGCTATTTTAAACAACATATAACTATGTTGTTGTACTACCGACACTGAATATAACAATGGATGTGTGTGTGATATTATTATCACAAAATATTGTTTTATTTATCTTATTCTTCATTGATAAATATGTTCTAATATTTTACCTTTCGGACTCTCAGAATGCCATCTTGCCCTGCAGAATCTGCTGTCACACTGAATGTGTCACCAGCATCACCATCCAGGATACTGTATGACATCATAGCATTCTCACCAATATCTGGGTCATGGGCACGCAGGCGACCAATTAAAGAACCTGGAGCAGCATCCTCCATGACTGTGAACTGGTACAAACCTAAGTAGAAACATAAAGTTGATCTACAGCTCATTACCATCTTCTATGAACTCTTATATCTCCATAAAATATACCCTTAGTATTGTGTGTATTGCTTAGTATAACCTTTCACAATAAATGGGCTTACTAATCTATATAATGCTTTGTTTTGAAGATACATTTAATATATCTGTCTAACTCATTGTATTGCTCCATACAATTCTTTCTTTTAACTCCACAAATGTATTAATATGATCCCTCTTTGTAACAATTCTATTGCAGCAAATGACCGTTCCCTATTGACTCACCCTGTTGTTGTATAGCCCATTCTGCACACCTCATGTAGTTTTTTCTTTTGTTCCATAAATCAGTTTATAGGTTTTATATTTTACACTTCTATATTCTAATTCCATCATATTAATCTATATATCCTTTATTTATAGTTTATGGGCCTTAGAGGGTGTTATGTACTTACTTTGGGGAAATGTAGGGGGATTGTCATTAACATCTGTCAGTGTGATAGTTACTGTGGTAGACCCTGAGAGTCCCCCTATGTGGCCTCCCATATCCTTGGCTTGAATTACAACCAGAAATTCATCCTGACTCTCACGGTCCATGTTTGGAATTGCTGTGCGGATGACACCTGAAGAGACAGAGAATAAGGTAAAAGTTGTAAACATAGTTGAAACTGAAGGAAGTTTTAGCAGACATAGAACATAAAAAAAATGCAATTAGAGACAATTAAAGGATATGTAGGAATACACAAATATCTACAGTTTAACAGGGATCTATAATGCAGGGGCAGTCAATAAAATTACAGGAGGTTGCCAATAACTGTAATGTGTGAAAGTTGGACTAGGATAACATATAATCAAGGAAAAGGACCCATACTTGTCTATTCTATCATGTCCTTTACATACCCATATAAAGAGCTTGATGATTAAAGGATCATAAAAAAAAGTTTGTTTTTTAAACGTGTTTTAGTTTTATTTTTGGAATGTTTTTTTCTTTTTAGGAACAATATTTTGTGTACAGGATATTAATATCCCATTGAAGACAGCAGCCACCAGTTTTTTGCTTCACAATAGTGTGTTTTTTAAACATTGCACTATGTAATTCAACTCCCACGAATCTAGAGCGCAAATGTGAACAGAAAGAGCCCCAAATAGTGCACAACATGTTAATGTTTAGTGTTACACACTCTGCAGCAAGTGAAGGGAGAGACAAAAGCTCTTGTGTGCAGAAGCCCTTGGAAATACAGAGGACTGAGACTGGCGGGTCTTGTCGGGTGGTGACGTCACATGCTGACTTTTGCGATCAGACACGGTGAACTCAGAGTGTCCTGTACTGCCGAGGAGCGTCAAGGAGACTATCTAAATGCATTTGTTCTATTTATGTTTGTGAGCACCCAAGTTTGTTATAACTAAAATTTTGTGCAAACAATATTACACTATTTGGGGCTCTTTCGATTCACATTTGCGCTCTAGATTCGTGGGAGTTGAATTTGGTGTTTAAAGCTGCAGGAAAAGCAGTGGTTTTGAAGGAGCAGCATTTGGAAAACAGATAAATCTGAAGTTATCCCTATTAAGGAACCATTTGTTTTGAATATTGTTACAGTCGTGTAACTTTTCCTCTTTTGGCAACAAAACAAAAGTAAAACTGTCACATTGTGTTTCTGGCCATTGTGCTGACATCGCTGTTTTCTTTTCTTATTGCACTATGTAAATTGGGGGATTGATTGATCGATTGCGCGGAAATGTGCGCTGGTATTACAAGTAAATCGCAATGCGAACTCAAGCTCGTGTTCACATTGCTAGGAAGCATCCATAGGCTCCTATGGGAGCCTTGTTCTGATGCTGTCAGAGACGGCATCAGAACCTTGCGCAGCAAAGGGGGTAAGTGACGCAGCGATGGCAGTATTTTTAAAAATATATGTATATGAATATATATTTATGTGTTAATATGAGTATATACACTTGTTAACACATAAATATATATTGTATATACATATATTTACATTGTGGTCTATGGGAACACACACAGTTTCCATAGACCGTAATGTAAAGGCATTTTTCAGTGCCTTTTTTTTTTTTAACACCACCCTACTCCCACCAACTTTAAAGCCCTAAAACTGCCTAGTGCAGTTTTTTTTTTAATGCTACATTTTTTAAATAAAAAACGATAATGCCCTTGATTTTGAGGGCATTTGGGGCACTTTTAGAAAATTAACCAGAGATCTAATCTCTGGATAATTTTCGGAGAGATAATTGCTACCGTGACCTCACAGTAGCAATAACCAGCCACTTGTAAATTTAGCGCTCCACTTGTAATCTAGCCCTATGTGTTTAAAAGATGTCTTTTTCAACATTGTATTTATTCAGCTGCTAGAATCATGCAACTTTAAAGTAAGTGCACACTATACTGAATGGGTTTACTTCTAATATCTTGGTTGCACTGTACCAAACATTACTAGAAGTAAAGGGGCATAGTCCAATTCACTAGGGGCAATTTATTGTGCCCATGTGGCAGCTAAAACCAACTGTACAGAAATAAGAGACATTATCACTTACTAAACTTTGTGTATGATGCAAACAGAAACATGCTATGTGTATCTACAAAATGTGCACAGAATGTACAAAATTATTCTGGAATTCTGCCACAGACCATTCATTTGGAAGAGGGTGCACTCCTCAGTCATAGCTGGCTAATAGGTAAGTCACATATACTACAAACATAACACAAATGACAAATGCTGGGTTTTACACTTAATATGATGTATCATCACATAATGTGGCCATCTGGAAGGAAGGATCAGTCAAATAAAGAACATTTAACCTCTTTAGGGGCATTGAGATCAGATTCCTCATTAGGTCAGCACTTTTTGTGGGTCATACAAATAAATAATAATAATAATAATAGGTCATAGACATAATCAGAGTCTATGGTTGTATATGAAAGCTAACCATATGGGCTTACCAGGAACACCCTTTGAATTTATGGGGCCCTGAGCAAAACAAATTTGTGGAGCACTTTAACCCAGCCGCTTTATTACCCTCCCCCTCTATACCCTGACCCCTGTATAGCCACTTTGCACCTTCTCATATTCTCATCTGTGATGACAGTGTGGGACCCACAAGAGCGCAGGGCACAGGGCTTGGACCCCGGTGTGATTACCCTTTTGCCCAGCCAAAATGGCAAGCATGAGGCTTACTGAAACACTTTGTCTTACCTGTGCAGGCAGAGAAGCCACACATTTATGGGGTTGAAATACATGCAAATCATATATAAATTGATGGAAGGAAAATTTAATTTATTGATTTTCCAATGGTAAAACATTTTTAAAAAATCAGCTTCTAATTTATTTTGTTTCCCACAAACATATTTGCATTGCATATACAGTATGTTATTTCTTTTTTTAAATAAAAATAAACTTTCATTTAATTTGATACCAAAAAATAAACTGCCATCAACATGTGGCTCATTGTATGATCTTAAAAGGCCCAGATTGTTTATTAGGCAAAGTAGACCCTAGATAACCACAGGCACATTTACTTTGATTGCCACAAGTTTTACTTTTATATGCTGTAGATATTAGAAATGTAAGTTTTTGCATTAAATGTAATAGCTTATGTTTAACAATGTGTGTAGCAAATTGTGTACGCAATACAGGTTGGGTGTTGAAGCCACACTTTTTTGTTTTTGCTTTTGAAAACCAAATGCTAAATAAAACTTTTTTTTGTTTGTTTCTAATATTGCTTTGTCGTGACCCTGCCTACCAATAAAGTTAAAGGAAGTGACCTTATCAGACAGTGAGCAACAGCTATTGCAACATAATTTTTTTGATGTTTGATTTGTGAACAAACATGGAATAGCTGCTGTTGTCAATATCATTTTAAGGAGATGTAACATAACATTTTTCCATTCAACAAAGGTTATACTACTATCCTGTTTAAATAACAAACAGTAATTTGTAACAAAAATATAATTTTCCAGTAATGTGTATTTTTTGTTAATTTAAAAAATGCCATCTTGTCAAAAATACATAATTTAACATGAAAATCAATCAGTGTTTGTACTTTAAAAAAAACATATGAATAAACAAATAGATCAACAGTGCTTTTATTGACCTTACTATGATTAATATGAGGTACTAGAGTTAGGCATTGATTTCTCCATTGATAGTGGCATCATTTATATCAGTAGGGCAATTACTGATGTCACTATAATATATAAATGATATAGTATGGCCGGGCATACAATAAGGCTACAAATATGTTAGTATAATGTAGTGCATTGATTAACTTCACCAAAAGCAAGTGTAGGAATTTAAGCACTGTAATAATTTACGTCAAGACATATGAAATGAATATAAATGAAATGAATGCAATGTATTAACACATGGATAATAATATAACTATTGCATGTTATTGTCCAGCGGTGCGAGTGGTGGATAAAAAGGAAGTACTGAAGTAACTTTGAATATTTGCGTGTATTCCTAATCAATAAAGGGACACAATACTCATATTCTAAATCACTTGAAAATGATTTAGCATAGCTGTAAAAAGCTGACAGGAAAATATCACCTGAACATCTCTATCTAAAAAAAGGAAGATTTTAGCTCCAAATTTCCTCAGCTCACCAGAGTAAGTGCTGTGTAAAAAGTTATCTTTCAGTTACTGCCCAGCTGCTGGTTTAAAAAAAAAAGAAAGAAAAAGAAATGAACAGCAGCCAATCAGCATCAGCAGTTCTGAGGTCATGAACTGTTTACTATGCTCTCATGAGATTTCATAGTAAACTTCCTTAAACTGAATAGGAACAGGTATACTGATGGGCTGCTTAAAGTCCTAAAGTCCTTTACAATGAGGTGTGAATACTTAGGACATTTTGAGGTAAAATATCTTTCTTTTTTACATAGAGATGTTCAGGTGGTATTTATTAGTCAGCTTTTTGCAGCTATGCTGCATCACTTTCAAGTGTTTCAACATTTGAGTATCATGTCCCTTTAAGGTGCATCTAAAAAGACATAGAAAGACAAAATTAACAAGTGTGACTTATGAAGCAGATAAAAAATCCCAAATGGGTCACTCACAAGTAAGATGGCACTATATAGATTGATAGTGCAAATAGGCAGACTGGATGTCGCAGCCACCAGCTGGCTGATGCTCTCGGCAAAAACCTCCAGGGGAATTCCTCCTTAGACACCAGAGTCTCCAATAAAGCGTTTTTACGCTCAAAAACGAGCCGTTTCATCAGGCATAATGTTTTAGCTGAGAAACGCGTTGCATGTTTTTAACAGATCAGCTGTATACTGATGTTCAATTAAAGTTTTTAGTACTTATATTAATTAAGTTGCAGTACTGTTTGTGGAAAGTGGCAGCTGGATTTTTCCTGATTGCCTGTGGCCAGATATTGGGGACTCTCTTGTCCAGGCAGGAATTACCCTATAGGTTGTTGCCGGGAGCATCAGCCAGCTGGTGGCTGCGACATCCAGCCTGCCTATTTGCACTATCCATCTATAAAGTGCCATCTCACTTATGAGTGACCCATTTGGGATTTTTTCTCTGTTTCATAAACCACACAGTCTACACCATGAGGCGCCCTTTTGTTTTTACCTTGTAGATACATGTTGGTTTTTCAGCACCTTAAGAAGAGGAGCTTCCCGTGTGACTTTGATTCTTTTTCTGGATCAGATACAGTATTGTGTGTAGTATAGCGCCTCCTGTTTACTTACTGCATACAAAGTGACTTTGTTGTTAAGACAAAATTAAACTTTCAAGGTCTAAATAGAATGTACAATAAAAAAATGTACTTCTATTATTAAATTTACATATTTCTTTTGATAAACGTCAGAGAATACTCTGGACCCTGCATGTGTCTTGAGCACTAATTGTGTATAACATTTTTATGAACATTAGTGAAAAATATAGCCGCAATAAAGCACTCCTGTGCCTAACTTACGGCTAGATTACGAGTTTTGCGTTATGAGTAAAAAAGCAGCGTTAAGGCTCATAACGCTGCTTTTTTACTACCGCTGCTATTACAAGTCTTGAAGGTACAGATGTCCCGCACACTTTTTTGGCCGTACCGCAAATCAACTTATGCAATTTTCATAAAGTCTTTTTTCAATGGGACTTGAACGCCGGTATTACAAGCTTTTTTTTTTAGGCCAAAAAGTGAGCGGTACAGCCTATCTCGCAAGATTCGTAAAAGTCAGTAGTTATGAGTTTTACACTACACTGCAGAGCTGTAGCATAAAACTCATAACTAAAGTGCTAAAAAGTACACTAACACCCATAAACTACCTATTAATTCCTAAACCGAGGCCCTCCCGCATTGCAAACACTATAATAAAAATATTAACCCCTAATCTGCCGCTCCCAACATCGCCGCCACTATAATAAACATATTAAACCCTAAACCGCCGCACTCCTGCCTCACAAACACTAGTTAAATATTATGAACCCCTAATCTGCTGTCCCTAACATCGCCGCAACCTACCTACATTTATTAACCACTAATCTGCCGTCCCCAAAGTCGCCGCCACTATACTATATTTATTAACCCCTAACCCTAACACCCCCTAACTTAAATATAATTAAAATAAATCTAAAGAAAACCTACAATTAATAACTAAATAATTCCTATTTAAAACTAAATACTTACCTATAAAATAAAACCTAAGCTAGCTACAATATAACTAATAGTTACATTGTATCTAGCTTAGGGTTTATTTTTATTTTACAGGCAACTTTGTATTTATTTTAACTAGGTAGAATAGTTATTAACTATTTACTAACTACCTAACTAAAATAAATACAAATTTACCTGTAAAATAAAACCTAACTTGTCTTACACTAATACCTAACCTTACACTACAATTAAATAAATTACCAAAATTAAATACAATTACATAAATGAAATACAATTACCTAAATTACAAAAAAAACAAACACTAAATTACACAAAATAAAAAACAAATTACAAGATATTTACACCTAATCTAATAGCCCTATCAAAATAAAAAAGCCCCCCAAAATAAAAAAAAACCCTAGCCTAAACTAAACTGCCAATAGCCCTTAAAAGGGCCTTTGCGGGGCATTGCCCCAAAGAAATCAGCTCTTTTACCTGTAAAAAAAATACAAACAACCCCCAACAGTAAAACCCACCACCCACACAACCAACCCCCAAATAAAACCCTAACTAAAAAAACCTAAGCTCCCCATTGCCCTGAAAAGGGCATTTAGATGGGCATTGCCCTTAAAAGGGCAAGAGAACAAAGAAAAATTGACAATAGGAGTAAGTTAGAAAGTTGCTCACAATTGCATGCTCTATCTGAATCTTGAAAGAAAAATATTGGGTTTACTATCCCTTTAAGAAGCTACAACATGCTTGTGACTCATTATTAAATAAAAAAGCAATCACAATGTTTTCTCAATAACTGAGGTATACTCAGGGCAAATACAACTATAGTTATGTTGAACTTTTCAAAATCAAAAATGTTATCATATCTTGCACAAATATAGATGGGGTAAAATGAATATATCTTCTTAGCCAGCTATGTCACACACACATTCACAAATACACATATAAACACACATGCATGCACACCATATTTCATTTATTGCTTTTTGTTCCAATACACTTGACTTTCTAGATGCTTATAACTCAGGAATACAACAATTTTGACTACAACATAGTAATTTGACATATTCTTCCCATCACTAAGACCCTAAAGGTTTCAAGTAAATTTTAAATTAAATATAAAAAGAAAAAAAAAACACCCCACAAAAACAACATTTTTCAATGGGAGACTTCTAGACATGGTTACTTTTATTTTTTTATATTAATATACTTTTACCTCTGTGATAACCTTGAATCTAAGCTTCTGCAGACTGCCTCCTTATTTCAGTACTTATGAGAGGTTTGCATTGCAGCCAATCAGTGCCGTCTCATAAATAACCCCACAGGAGTGAGCACAATGTTACCTGTATGGCACACATGAACTAGTGCTGTCTAGCTGTGAAAAACTTTCAAAATGCACTGAGATAGAGGTGGCCTCCAAGGGCTTAGGAATTAGCACATGTCTACCTAGGATTAGCTTTCAACAAAGAATACCAAGAGAACAAAATCTATTTTATGATAAAAGTAAATTAGAAATTTGTTTAAAATTGTATGCCCTATTTGAATCATGAAAGTTGAATATTAACTAGACTGTCCCTTTAAAGGAAAAGAAAGGTCAAAATTGAAAGGTGCATGGGTTCATTTAACTTTTAAATAGAAGCATTATGCAATGTATTTCCATTAGCAAAAATGCTTCTAGAACTAGTTATTACTGTTTCATTGGAATACACACATATGCTACACGTGACTAGAGGATCATGATACTGGCTGTGGGGAGTACTGTGTCAGTGAAGACTTTATTTGTATCATACAAGCCCCTGTTGGCCTTATGAGAAGGTGCAGTATTTAAATGCTGGTGCATAAGGCATTCACAACATATGCACATATGCCCCATAAATGGTAAAATAACTTTTACTAGAAGCATTTTTGCTAATGCATGGGTATAGCAAAAAATGCTTCTATTTAAAAAGTAAATTTATGCTTACCTAATCAATTAATTTCTTCTACGATACGACAAGTCCACGGATTTCATCCTTACTTGTGGGATATTAACCTCCTGCTAACAGGAAGTGGCAAAGAGTACCACAGCAGAACTGTATATATAGCTCCTCCCTTCCCTCCACCCCCAGTCATTCGACCGAAGGTTTAGGAAAAGAAAGGAAAAGCTAAAGGTGCAGAGGTGACTGAAGTTTATAAAAAATAATATAATATAAATCTGTCTGAAAAATGACAGGGAGGGCCGTGGACTCGTCATATTGTAGAAGAAATTAATTTATCAGGTAAGCATAAATTTACTTTTCTTCTACAAGATATGACGAGTCCACGGATTTCATCCTTACTTGTGGGATACAATACCAAAGCTACAGGACACGAATGAAACGGGAGGGACAAGACAGGGACCTAAACGGAAGGCACCACTGCTTGAAGAACTTTTCTCCTAAAAACAGCCTCAGAAGAAGCAATAGTATCAAATTTGGAAAATTTGGAAAAAGTATGAAGAGACGACATAGTCGCAGCCCTGCAAATCTGTTCAACAGAAGCATCGTTTTTAAAAGCCCATGTGGAAGCCACAGCCCTAGTAGAATGAGCCGTAATTCTTTCAGGAGGCTGCTGTCCAGCAGTCTCATATGCCAGGCGGATGATACTCAGCCAAAAAGAAAGAGAGGTAGTCGTAGCTATCTGACTCCTACGCTTTCCAGAATAAAAAATGAATAATGAAGATGATTGACGGAAATCCTTAGTCGCCTGCAAGTAAAACTTCAAGGCACCGACCACGTCCAGGTTATGTAACAGACACTCCTTCTTAGAAGAAGGATTAGGACACAAGGAAGGAACAACAATTTCCTGATTAATATTCTTATTAGAAACAACCTTAGGAAGGAATCCAGGTTTGGTACGCAAAACCACCTTATCAGAATGAAATATAAGATAAGGCGAATCACATTGTAACGCTGAAAGCTCCGAAACTCTACGAGCAGAAGAAATAGCAACCAAAAACAAAACTTTCCAAGATAACAATTTAATATCTATGGAATGCATGGGTTCAAACGGAACCCCTTGAAGAACTCTAAGAACTAAATTCAAACTCCAGGGAGGAGTAATTGGTCTAAATGCAGTCTTAATTCTGGTCAGAGTCTGACAAAAAAGACTGAACATCTGCCAAACGTTTGTGAAGCAAAATTGACAAAACAGAAATCTGTCCCTTTAAGGAACTCGCTGATAACCCTTTCTCCAATCCTTCTTGGAGAAAGGACAGAATCCTGGGAATCCTAACTTTACTCCATGAGTAGCCCTTGGATTCACACCAAAAAAGATATTTACGCCATATCTTATGATAGATCTTTCTAGTGACAGGCTTATGTGCCTGTATCAAAGAATCAATGACCGAATCTGAGAATCCCCGCTTAGATAAAATCAAGCGTTCAATCTCCAAGCAGTCAGCTGCAGAGAATTTAGATTTGGATGTTGGAAAGGTCCTTGAATGAGAAGGTCCTGTCTCAAAGGAAGTTTCCACGGTGGCAGAGAGGACATGTCCACTAGATCCGCATACCAAGTCCTGCGTGGCTACGCAGGCACGATCAGGATTTACCAAAGTTCTCTCCTGCTTGATCCAAGCAATCACGCGTGGAAGGAGAGGAAACGGTGGAAACACATAAGCTAGGCTGAACAACCAAGGCACTGCCAAGGCATCTATCAGTTCGGCGTGAACATCCCTCGACCTGGATCCGTATCTCGGAAGCTTGGCATTCTGTCGAGATGCCATCAGATCCAATTCCGGTTTGCCCCATCGGAGAATCAGTGAAGCAAACACCTCCGGGTGGAGTTCCCACTCCCCCGGATGAAAAGTCTCTCGACTTAGAAAATCCGCTTCCCAGTTCTCTACTCCTGGGATGTAGATTGCCGACAGATAACAAGAGTGGGCCTCCGCCCCAACGAATTATCTTGGATACTTCTATCATCGCTAAGGAACTCCTCGTTCCTTGATATAAGCCACAGTCGTGATATTGTACGACTGGAATCTGATGAATTTGGCCGAAGCCAACTGAGGCCATGCCTGAAGCGCATTGAATATTGCTCTCAATTCCAGAATATTGATTGGAAGTAGAGATTCCACCTGAGTCCATACACCCTGAGCCTTCAGGGAATCCCAGACTGCACCCCAGCCCAGTAGGCTGGCGTCCGTTGTCACTATCACCCACGAGGGTCTGCGGAAACACGTCCCCTGGGACAGATGATCCGGTGACAACCACCAAAGAAGAGAGTCTCTGGTCTCTTGATCCAGATTTATCTGAGGAGATAAATTTGCATAGTCCCCATTCCACTGTCCGAGCATGCACAGCTGCAGTGGTCTGAGATGAAGACGAGCAAACGGAATGATGTCCATTGCCGCTACCATTAAACCAATTACCTCCATACACTGAGCCACTGATGGCTGAGGATTGGACTGAAGGGCTCGGCAAGTATTTAGAATTTATGATTTTCTGATCTCCGTCAGAAATATTTTCATGTCTACAGAGTCTATCAGAGTTCCCAAGAAGGGAACCCTTGTATGTGGAACTAGTGAACTCTTTACTAGGTTCACCTTCGAACCGTTACTTCTCAGAAAGGACAACACTGTGTCTGTATGAGATTTCGTCAGATGATAAGTCGATGCCTGAATCAAAATATCGTCCAGATAAGGCGCCACTCCTGGGTGCTGTGGCCAACCCGAAGGGAAGAGCCACGAGCTGAAAAGGTTTGTCCAGGAAGGCAAACCTTAGATACTGATGATGATCCTTGTGAATAGGGATATGAAGGTATGCATCCTTCAAGTCCACGGTAGTCATATATTGACCCTCCTGGACCATTGGTAAAATTGTTCGGATAGTCTCCATCTTGAACGATGGGACTCTGAGAAACTTGTTTAGACACTTGAGATCTAAAATGGGTCTGAAAGTTCCCTCTTTTTTGGGAACCACGGAGAGATTTGAGTAAAACCCCTGTCCCTGTTGCAGTCTTGGAACGGGACGAATTACTCCCATAGTAGAGAGGTCTTCTACACAATGTAAGAACGCCTCTCTTTTTATCTGGTCTACAGACAATCGTGAAAGAAGAAATCTCCCTCTTGGGAGAAAATCCTTGAATTCTAGTTGATACCCCTGGGTCACGATTTCCAGTGCCCAGGGGTCCTGAACATCTCTTGCCCATGCCTGGGCAAAGAAAGAAAGTCTGCCCCCTACTAAATCTGGTCCCGGATCAGGGGCCGCCCCTTCATGCTGTCTCTGAAGCAGCAGCTGGCTTCTTGGGTTGTTTACCTTTGTTCCAAGCCTGGTTGGGTCTCCAGACGGACTTGGACTGAGCAAAATTCTCTTCCTGCTTTGTGGAGGAAGAGGAAGCAGAGGGTACTCCTTTAAAATTTCGAAAGGAACGAAAATTATATTGTTTACCCCTCATCTTAACAGACTTATCCTGAGGTAGGGTGTGACCTTTACCTCCAGCAATGTCAGAAATGATTTCCTTCAACTCAGGCCCGAATAGGGTCTTACCCTTGAAAGGAATAGCTAAGAGCTTAGAATTTGATGACACATCAGCAGACCATGATTTTAATCATAACGCTCTACGCGCTAAAATGTCAAAGCCTGAATTTTTCACTGCCAATTTAGCAATTTGAAAGGCGGCAGCTGTAATAAAATAATTAGCTAGCTTGAGAGCCTTAATTCCATCCAAAATGTCCTCTAAAGGGGTCTCAACCTTCAGAGACTCTTCTAGAGCATCAAACCAAAAAGCTGCTGCAGTAGTAACTGGAACAATGCAAGTTGTTGGTTGTAAAAGAAAACCCTGATGAATAAATAATTTCTTTAGAAGACCCTCTAACTTCTTATCCATAGGGTCTTTGAAAGCACAACTGTCTTCAATAGGTATAGTTGTACGCTTAGCCAGGGTAGAAATAGCTCCCTCCACCTTATGGACCGACTGCCAAGAGTCCCGAATGGTGTCTGATATGGGATACATTTTCTTGAAATTAGGAGGAGGAGAGAACGGTATACCTGGTCTGTCCCATTTCTTTTTTAAAATTTCCGAAATTCTTTTAGGAACCGGAAAAACATCAGTGTAAGTAGGTACCTCTAGATATTTGTCCATTTTACACAATTTCTCTGGTGGTATCACAATAGGGTCACAATCATCCAGAGTCGCTAAAACCTCCCGAAGTAACAGGCGGAGGTGTTCAAGCTTAAATTTAAAGGACATGACGTCCGAATCTTTCGGAGGTAACATATTTCCTGAGTCTGAAAGTTCTCCCTCAGACAACAATTCCCTGACCCCCAACTCACCTGTGACCTGTGAGGGTACATCGGAAATTGCCAATAAAGCATCAGAGGATTCAGTATTCACATTAATACCTGACCTACTGCGTTTACCCTGTAACACTGGTAACTTAGATAATACCTCTATAAGGGTAGTTGACATAACTGCAGCCATATCCTGCAGAGTAAAAGAATTAGACGCACTTGAGGTACTTGGCGTCGCTTGTGTGGGCGTTAAAGGTTGTGACACTTGGGGAGAATTAGATGGCATATCCTGATTCTCTTCAGACTGAGAATCATCCTTAGGCACATTTTCTTTACCTAAAATATGCTTTTTACATTGTAAGGCCCTTTCAGTACAAGAGGTACACAAAGTAAGAGGGGGTTCCACAATGGCTTCTAAACACATAGAGCAATTAGTTTCCTCAATGTCAGACATGTTGAACAGACTAGTAAATAACCACAATAGTCGTAGATCACTTCATTTATTGATTCAAACAACTTTTAGAAAAATGTGTACTGCGCCTTTAAGAAATAAAATGCGCGCACTTTTTTCTCTGCTTAAAACGTTAAAAAACGCTACACAATTAAATATAATGATTCAATTGGCCCAAAAATTATTGCACCCTATAGGAAAAGGGTGAATTTAACCTCTAAGAGACATTTTAACCAAAAAATATATTTTAACTGAAAAAAATGACCCCTGCACCTCGCCACAGCTCTGCTGTGGCGTCTACCTGCCCTCAAGGTACTGCAATATGACTCGACAACGATCCGGTGACAAGTTTAGGCCCCACTGGAGCTAATGCCTGCTGCCTTCTCAGTCAGAGTAAACTGCGCATTTGAGCGCATGAAATAGGCCCCGCCCATCATGGACGTCGTCCTAACAGTCTGTTTAACCGCATGGGAAGCGGTTTGAAAATAAGCCATGTGGTCCCCTTAAGCTCTTAATAAAAACTGCAGCCCTACTGACTTTAGAATAAAATAAAAAATGTCAAGCTGCCTCTCCCAGTGTCCAGCCCAATATAGTGTCAAGCAAAATGTATAAACACAGGATTTTCAGTAACACCCTCAGTGTACAAGTCTACTGCTTACCCCTTCCCTTGCAGGGAAAAAATGTCAGCCAGTTCTGTCTCCTCAGAAATAAAAGACTGAACATACCTCAATGCTGCATGTAGCATGAAACCGTTCTCCACACTGAAGATTTCTCTTGCACTACCTTCAGAAGCTCTGTGGGAACCAACATGGATCTTAGTTACATCTGCTAAGATCATCTACTTCAGGGCAGAAATCTTCTTCCATATCTCCCTGAGGAAAATAGTACTCACCGGTACCATTTAGAATAAAAAACTTCTTGATTGAAGAATCTAAAACTAACACCTCACTTTACCTCTTCCTATTACTAACACAGGCAAAGAGAATGACTGGGGGTGGAGAGAAGGGAGGAGCTATATATACAGCTCTGCTGTGGTGCTCTTTGCCACTTCCTGTTAGCAGGAGGTTAATATCCCACAAGTAAGGATGAAATCCGTGGACTCGTCGTATCTTGTAGAAGAAATTTAAATCTATTCATGCACATCTAAATGCTAACCTTTAAATCCCTTTAACCCCCGTAAGGACCAGGCATCTCAGACTAAAACTTGCCCAAAAGACCAGATAATTTTTAACATTTTTGCCATCACTCCACTTAAACAGAACTATTTTTTTTTAAATTTACCTATAAAAACTATATATATATATTAGTAGACAACCCAAGCTATTTATCTAGGCCCATTTTGTTATATTTCATGCCACCATTTCGCTGCAAAATGCGATCATATTTAAAAAATGGTTAACTTATTCACAAACTTTGGGGTTTTCCCTGAAATGATGTACAGCCATAACACAAATTAATGTAAAAGCTTCTCTGGGATCCCCTTTGTTCAGAAACAGCAGACATGCATGGCTTTACCATTGCTTTTTGGTAATTATTATTGCTAACTTTTTCACAAACTTTGGGGTTTCACTGGAACTATTTACATGCCACTTGTGGAGTCATAACACAAATGAATGTAAAAGATTCTCTGGGATCCCCTATGTCCAAAAATAGTAGACATGCATGGCTTTACCATTGCTTTTTGGTAATTAGGACACTAATTGCAGCTGCACAACTAACTTCTGAAATTCATGGCAGTTAAGGGGTTAATCAGGTAGTTTGTAAGGTTAAGTTTAGCTTTAGGGGCCGATTTATCAAGCTCCATATGGAACTTGATGCCCGCCGGAAACAGAAGTTATGAAGCAGCGGTCTAAAGACCGCTGCTCCATAACTTGTCCGCCTGCTCTGAGGCCGTGGACAGAAATCAACCCGATCGAATACGATCGGGTTAATTGACACCCCTGCTCTGCAATGATAAATGCCAACAGCGTATACTGTCGGCATATATCAATGTGCAGCGGACATGATACGCTACATCTTATCATGTCTGCTCGCACTTACATAAATAGGCCCCTAAATGTAGATATTAACCTCCCACCTGATCCCTACCTGATGTCTTCTAAACAGCTCTCTTTCCTCCCTCCCCCTGGTCACCACCATCTTAGGTATTGGCAGACAGTCTTTTTTTTTTTTATTAAATGTATTTAATTAAAGGGACAGTCAACCATAGAATTGTTATTGTTTTAAAAGATAGATAATCCCTTTATTACTCATTCCCCAGTTTTGCATAACCAACACAGTTATATTAATATACTTTTTACCTCTGTGATTACCTTGTATCTAGGAACCTTCTTCCAGCCCCCTGATCACATGACTGTGACTATTTATTATCTATTGTCTTAAATTTAGCATTGTATTGTGCTAGATCTTAAATAACCCCCTGTGCCACACAGTGTTATCTATATAACCCACGTGTACTTTCTGTCTCTTTGTGTTGAAAAGAGATTTAAAAAGTATGTGATAAGAGGCAGCCCTCAAAGGCTTAGAAATTAGCATATGAGCCTACCTATGTTTAGTTTAAACTAAGAATAACAAGAGAAAAAAGCAAATTTGATGATAAAAGTAAATTGGAAAGTCAATTAAAATTAAAAGTCCTATCTGAATAATGAAAGTTTAAAGGATTACTTTCTGTTAGAATTTTTAAGCTAAACAACTAACATATTAAAGTTAATAAACATTAATTAAAACCTACTGACCTATATTTTCTCCAAAACGAAGTTTCATAACGTTATAAAAGTTATATCTTTTATTCGCCGATGATGTCACGTTATCCTGCCCACTATTTTCAGCGCTGTGTGTTCAAAATACTTAAACCAATAACTTTGTGTTTAAAGCGCCATTTTGAAACCTAGGTATTGTAAACGGATTGGTACAGAGCAAAGGATACCCACGGAGTGGGTTTGGAAAACAATTAAATTTGCAGACAAGATTTCTGATATACGGTAGAGATATGTTAATGAAATGCTATTGATAAAAAGCGTATTTGGGGTAGTTAGTTAGTAACAGGCATAGAAAATATTTACTTACAGTGGCCCTTTAATTTATACTTGACTGTCCCTTTAAATGTCTGCAGTGTAGGATTACCCCCCTTACCTTCCCACCTCTCTGATCCCTCCCAAACAACTCTCTAACCCTCCTCCTCTAACTAGTGTCCGCCATCTTAGGTACTGGCAGCTGCCTACCGGTACACAGTTTTCCTATACATTTATGTTTTTATTTACTTAAAAAAAAATCTGTAGTGTAGTGCCCCCAACCTCATCTATCCCACCTTCCCCCTCCAAGCGATCTTTTTCTGGGGCCCCCCTCTCCTCTCTAATTATCCCTTTCCACTTTAGGTCCTCCCTCTCCCTCCCTCCTGCTCTCATTGTGGAAATTTTTCTGCAGTGTAGCAATCCCTCCCCCCTCCAGCAATGGGCCCCCCACCCACAATCAATGATCGGCACCACCGCTACCCGATGCAGTGTCTTTTCTTTCATAATTTAGAGAAAGCATTCAATTTTAATTAAAGGGACAGTCAAGTCCAAAAATAACTTTCATGTTTCAAATAAGGCATGTAATTTTAAATAACTTTCCAATTTACTTATATCACCAATTTTGCTTTGTTCTCTTGGTATTCTTAGTTGAAAGCTAAACCTAGGAGGTTCATATGCTAATTTCTTAGACCTTGAAGGCCGCCTCTAATCTAAATGCTTTTTGATAGTTTTTCACCACTAGAGGGCATTGGTTCACGTGTTTCATATAGATAACATTGAGATCATGCAAGTGAATTTACCATGACGACAGCTCTGATTGGCTAAAATGCAAGTCTGTCAAAAGAACTGAAATAAGGGGGCAGTCTGCTAAGGCTTAGGTACAAGGTAATTACAGAGGTAAAACGTGTATAATTATAACTGTTAGTTATGCAAAACTGGGGAATTGGTAATTAAGGGATTATCTATCTTTTAAAACAACAAAAATTCTGGTGTTGACTGTCCCTTTAACTTTCCAAATTACTTCTATAATCTAATTTGTTTCATTCTCTTGGTAGCCTTTGTTGAAAAGCATACCTAGGTAGGCTCAGGAGCTGATTATTGTTGGCTGCACAAATATGCCTCATATTATTGGCTCACCCATATACATTGCTGTTTCTTCAGCAAAGGATAAAATAAGAATGAAGCAAATTAGATAATATAAGTACATTTGAAAATTGTTTAAAAACATAATTTATGTAAGAACTTACCTGATAAATTCATTTCTTTCATATTAGCAAGAGTCCATGAGCTAGTGACGTATGGGATATACATTCCTACCAGGAGGGGCAAAGTTTCCCAAACCTCAAAATGCCTATAAATACACCCCTCACCACACCCACAAATCAGTTTAACGAATAGCCAAGAAGTGGGGTGATAAGAAAAAAGTGCGAAGCATAAATATAAGGAATTGGAATAATTGTGCTTTATACAAAAAAATCATAACCACCACAAAAAGGGTGGGCCTCATGGACTCTTGCTAATATGAAAGAAATTAATTTATCAGGTAAGTTCTTACATAAATTATGTTTTCTTTCATGTAATTAGCAAGAGTCCATGAGCTAGTGACGTATGGGATAATGACTACACAAGATGTGGATCTCCACGCAAGAGTCACTAGAGAGGGAGGGATAAAATAAAGACAGCCAATTCCGCTGAAAAAAATCTTCACCCAAAAATAAAGTTTAAATCTTATAAAGAAAAAAACTGAAAATATAAGCAGAAGATTCAAACTGAAACAGCTGCCTGAAGTACTTTTCTACCAAAGACAGCTTCAGAAGAAGAAAACACATCAAAATGGTAGAATTTAGTATGCAAAGAAGACCAAGTTGCTTCTTTGCAAATCTGATCAACCGAAGCTTCATTCCTAAACGCCCAGGAAGTAGAAACTGACCTAGTAGAATGAGCTGTAATCCTTTGAGGCGGAGTTCTACACGACTCGACATAAGCATGATGAATTAAAGATTTCAACCAAGATGCCAAAGAAATGGCAGAGGCCTTCTGACCTTTCCTAGAACCGGAAAAGATAACAAATAGACTAGAAGTCTTTCGGAAATTCTTAGTAGCTTCAACATAATATTTCAAAGCTCTAACTACATCCAAAGAATGCAATGATTTCTCCTTAGAATTCTTAGGATTAGGACATAATGAAGGAACCACAATTTCTCTACTAATGTTGTTGGAATTCACAACCTTAGGTAAAAATTTAAAAGAAGTTCGCAACACCGCCTTATCCTGGTGAAAAATCAGAAAAGGAGACTCACAAGAAAGAGCAGATAATTCAGAAACTCTTCTGGCAGAAGAGATAGCCAAAAGGAACAAAACTTTCCAAGAAAGTAATTTAATGTCCAATGAATGCATAGGTTCAAACGGAGGAGCTTGAAGAGCCCTCAGAACCAAATTCAGACTCCAAGGAGTAGAAATTGACTTAATGACAGGTTTTATACGAACCAAAGCTTGTACAAAACAATGAATATCAGGAAGATTAGCAATCTTTCTGTGAAAAAGAACAGAAAGAGCAGAGATTTGTCCTTTCAAGGAACTTGCAGACAAACCTTTATCCAAACCATCCTGAAGAAACTGTAAAATTCTCGGAATTCTAAAAGAATGCCAGGAAAAATGATGAGAAAGACACCAAGAAATATAAGTCTTCCAGACTCTATAATATATCTCCCTAGATACAGATTTACGAGCCTGTAACATAGTATTAATCACAGAGTCAGAGAAACCTCTTTGACTAAGAATCAAGCGTTCAATCTCCATACCTTTAAATTTAAGGATTTGAGATCCTGATGGAAAAAAGGACCTTGCGACAGAAGGTCTGGCCTTAACGGAAGAGTCCACGGTTGGCAAGAGGCCATCCGGACAAGATCCGCATACCAAAACCTGTGAGGCCATGCTGGAGCTACCAGCAGAACAAACGAGCATTCCTTCAGAATCTTGGAGATTACTCTTGGAAGAAGAACTAGAGGCGGAAAGATATAGGCAGGATGATACTTCCAAGGAAGTGACAATGCATCCACTGCTACTGCTTGAGGATCCCTGGATCTGGACAGATACCTGGGAAGTTTCTTGTTTAGATGAGAGGCCATCAAATCTATTTCTGGAAGTCCCCACATTTGAACAATCTGAAGAAATACCTCTGGGTGAAGAGACCATTCGCCCGGATGTAACGTTTGGCGACTGAGATAATCCGCTTCCCAATTGTCTATACCTGGGATATGAACCGCAGAAACTAGACAGGAGCTGGATTCCGCCCATACCAGAATTCGAGATACTTCTTTCATAGCCAGAGGACTGTGAGTCCCTCCTTGATGATTGATGTATGCCACAGTTGTGACATTGTCTGTCTGAAAACAAATGAACGATTCTCTCTTTAGAAGAGGCCAAGACTGAAGAGCTCTGAAAATTGCACGGAGTTCCAAAATATTGATCGGTAATCTCACCTCCTGAGATTCCCAAACCCCTTGTGCTGTCAGAGACCCCCACACAGCTCCCCAACCTGTAAGACATGCATCTGTTGAAATTACAGTCCAGGTCGGAAGAACAAAAGAAGCCCCCTGAACTAAATGATGGTGATTTGTCCACCACGTCAGAGAGTGTCGTACAATCGGTTTTAAAGATATTAATTGAGATATCTTTGTGTAATCCCTGCACCACTGGTTCAGCATACAGAGCTGAAGAGGCCGCATGTGAAAACGAGCAAAGGGGATCGCGTCCAATGCAGCAGTCATAAGACCTAGAATTTCCATGCATAAGGCTACCGAAGGGAATGATTGTGACTGAAGGTTTCGACAAGCTGATATCAATTTTAGACGTCTCTTGTCTGTCAAAGATAGAGTCATGGACACTGAATCTATCTGGAAACCTAAAAAGGTTACCTGTGTCTGAGAAATCAATGAACTTTTTGGTAAATTGATCCTCCAACCATGATGTTGAAGAAACAACATAAGTCGATTCGTATGAGATTTTGCTAAATGTGAAGACTGAGCAAGTACCAAGATATCGTCCAAATAAGGAAATACCACAATACCCTGTTCTCTGATTACAGACAGAAGGGCACCGAGAACCTTTGTAAAAATTCTTGGAGCTGTAGCTAGGCCAAACGGCAGAGCCACAAACTGGTAATGCTTGTCTAGGAAAGAGAATCTCAGAAACTGATAGTGATCTGGATGAATCGGAATATGCAGATATGCATCCTGTAAATCTATTGTAGACATATAATGCCCTTGCTGAACAAAAGGCAGGATAGTCCTTACAGTTACCATTTTGAATGTTGGTATCCTTACATAACGATTCAGTATTTTTAGATCCAGAACTGGTCTGAAGGAATTCTCCTTCTTTGGTACAATAAAGAGATTTGAATAAAACCCCAGTCCCTGTTCTAGAACTGGAACTGGCATAATTACTCCAGCCAACTCTAGATCTGAAACACATTTCAGAAATGCTTGAGCCTTTGCTGAGTTTACTGGGACACGGGAAAGAAAAAATCTCTTTGCAGGAGGCCTTATCTTGAAGCCAATTCTGTACCCTTCTGAAACAATGTTCTGAATCCAAAGATTGTGAACGGAATTGATCCAAATTTCTTTGAAAAAACGTAATCTGCCCCCTACCAGCTGAGCTGGAATGAGGGCCGCACCTTCATGTGGACTTAGGAGCTGGCTTAGATTTTCTAAAAGGCTTGGATTTATTCCAGACTGGAGATGGTTTCCAAACTGATACCGCTCCTGAGGATGAAGGATCAGGTTTTTGTTCCTTGTTGTGACGAAAGGAACGAAAACGATTATTAGACCTAAATTTACCTTTAGATTTTTTATCCTGTGGTAAAAAAGATCCTTTCCCTCCAGTAACAGTTGAGATAATAGAATCCAACTGAGAACCAAACAATTTATTACCCTGGAAAGAAAGGGAAAGCAGAGTAGACTTAGAAGACATATCAGCATTCCAAGTTTGAAGCCATAAAGCTCTTCTAGCTAAAATAGCTAGAGACATATACCTGACATCAACTCTAATGATATCAAAGATGGCATCACAAATAAAATTATTAGCATGTTGAAGAAGAATAATAATGCTATGAGAATTATGATGTTACTTGTTGCGCTAAAGCTTCTAACCAAAAAGTTAAAGCTGCAGCAACATCCGCTAAAGATATAGCAGGTCTAAGAAGATTACCTGAACACAAGTAAGCTTTTCTTAGAAAGGATTCAATTTTCCTGTCTAAAGGATCCTTAAAGGAAGTACCATCTGCCGTAGGAATAGTAGTACGCTTAGCAAGAGTAGAGACAGCCCCATCAACCTTAGGGATTTTGTCCCAAAACTCTAATCTGTCAGATGGCACAAGATATAATTGCTTAAAACGTTTAGAAGGAGTAAATGAATTACCCAAATTATTCCATTCCCTGGAAATTACTTCAGAAATAGCACCAGGGACAGGAAAAACTTCTGGAATAACTACAGGAGATTTAAAAACCTTATCTAAACGTTTAGATTTAGTATCAAGAGGACCAGAATCCTATTTCTAATGCAATTAGGACTTCTTTAAGTAAAGAACGAATAAATTCCATTTTAAATAAATATGAAGATTTATCAGCATCAACCTCTGAGACAGAATCCTCTGAACCAGAAGAACCATTATCAGAATCAGAATGATGATGTTCATTTAAAAATTCATCTGAAAAATGAGAAGTTTTAAAAGACTTTTTACGTTTACTAGAAGGAGGAATAACAGACATAGCCTTCTTAATGGATTTAGAAACAAAATCTCATGTTATCAGGAACACTCTGAGTATTAGATGTTGATGGAACAGCAACAGGTAATGTAACAGTACTAAAGGAAATATCTGCATTAACAGGTTTGTCATGACAAACAGTACAAACAACAGCTGGAGGAACAGATACCATAAGTTTACAGCAGATACACTTAGCTTTGGTAGCTCCAGCACCAGGCAGCGATTTTCCAGAAGTATCTTCTGACTCAGTTTCAACGTGGGACATCTTGCAATATGTAATAGAAAAAACAACATATAAAGCAAAATTGATCAAATTCCTTAAATGACAGTTTCAGGAATGGGAAAAAAATGCCAGTGAACAAGCTTCTAGCAACCAGAAGCAATAAATAATGAGACTTAAATAATGTGGAGACAATAGTGACGCACATATTTTTTTAGCGCCAAAAATGACGCCCACATTATTTGGTGCCTAGATGCTTTTGGTGCCAAAAATGACGCCACATCCGGAACGCCGACACTTTTGGCGCAAAAGAACGTCAAAAATGACGCATCTTCCGGCAACACGTATGACGCCGGAAACAGAAAAAAAAATTTGCGCCAAAAAAGTCCGCGCCAAGAATGACGCATTAAAATGAAGCATTTTCAGCCCCCGCGAGCCTAACAGCCCACAGGGAAACGAAAATCAGCAGAGGTAATGGTATATAAATAAGAGTATATCGTCGATCTGAAAAGGGAGGTAAGAGATGAATCTCTACGACCGATAACAGAGAACCTATGAAATAGACCCCGTAGAAGGAGATCATTGAATTCAAATAGGCAATACTCTCCTCACATCCCTCTGACATTCACTGCACGCTGAGAGGAAAACCAGGCTCCAACCTGCTGCGGAGCGCATATCAACGTAGAATCTAGCACAAACTTACTTCACCACCTCCATAGGAGACAAAGTTTGTAAAACTGAGTTGTGGGTGTGGTGAGGGGTGTATTTATAGGCATTTTGAGGTTTGGGAAACTTTGCCCCTCCTGGTAGGAATGTATATCCCATACGTCACTAGCTCATGGACTCTTGCTAATTACATGAAAGAAATTGTATTCTCTATCTAAATCATGAAAGAAAAAAAATGGTTTCATGTCCATTAAAATTCTGTGTTTCCTCTTGTATTTTTGTCTTAACTAAATAAGAGGTTCTAGGTAAGGAGATGTGGTATGTTTCTAGTTGTCATTCCATGCAGCAAAGGAGAGTAAAGATAACTTTTAATTTTGAGGAATTAATACTAAGAATGACTTAAATTACATTATAACTATTTTTTTTTTTTTGGGGGGGGTCTGCTATAATAGTATATGGTTTAGTAAATGAAAACCATGGGAATATGATCAAGATAAATATTCCATAGTTATTCAGCCTACATCTCTTCTATGGGTTAAAACACCTGAGATCATTTCCCCAGCACATTATAACTTGGCTGGGAAATCCTCACTAATGAGAACTAGAAATTAATTAGATGAACTTCATAGCTATCCATGAATGCTATCCTTACATTTGTAGCTTACAGACTTCTTAGATTACTTTGTAGGACATTAGTCAACAAAATTTTATAAACTTATTTAAAATATATGACCTATTCTGAACAATTAATTTGTTTTCTATTGCACTACAAACTACTGCATATTTCTAAATTTGGCACTTTTAATACACTTAGAACTACTACTATCTTCCCCCTTACCAGTCTGCGGGTCCACAGAGAAATATGGCTGCCCTTCCACGATTGTGTAGACTAGACGAGCACTGTTCCCATATGTTGGGTCATCAGCATCATTGGCAGTCACCTGGATCACTGAGGTTCCTGCAGTTAGAGAACATCATCAGTTTCTTGTTTCCCTATTATATATTTCTTTTAGATATCCTATTCCTGCCATTTAGACTCTGACATCTTTTGCTCAATTCTGAAAATTTTAATCTGCCACAATCCTATATCACACAGGAAGCCATACAAACTACCATCCAAAAACAAAAACCTTTACTTATTATTCAAGTATTTTCTTCAAACTTACATAATTTTACCCCTTTCCTTACCTACATTGGACATCTCTGGTACAGAAGCCCTGTATGGGGAGTGCAGGAATACAGGGTGGTTGTCATTAATGTCTTGCACCTTAATAATAAACTGCGAGGGAGGTTCAAGCGGTCGAAGAGTCAGTCGATCAACCACCTGTGCCAGCAGTACATACTCCTCCTTCTCCTCGCGGTCTAAAGACTTTGTCACATGAATGTTCCCCGTCTTCTCATCAATAACAAATACTGAACCAGCACCTTCACCAGTAAGCACATACTTGGCTCTTCCCTCTCCATGGTCTGCATCTGTGTGAAGCTGAGGACCAATGTATCATTATATTACCATGCTTCACATTATAACACCTTCATCCATTTTACCACCATAGACCAGTGTCTTTCTTTTCTAGAGGGTTCTCCTGCAGGCATTTTGTTTCCTAAATTCCTTAACACCAGCATAAATATATTACTACTTATTTATAATTCTTATATGATTAAAAATAAGAGGTAACCATATATATCCCAAAATATGCCAAATTTGCTTTGGATCTATTTTCAGGACTTTCTTTAAAATTCCAGGGAAGTAATATTCATAGTTTCACCTCTCTGCATCTAACTTAAATTCATACACATAGCTAATTTCCCAATTATACACCATAGTACACTAAGGTTTTGGTCAGTGTAGATAATAAAATATACATATATAAATACATCTAAATATGTTTGATTACACAAAATGATCATTTAACAATAGTCATAGCAGTTAGTTTTAGTTTTTAAGTTATACTGTATAATTATTATGCAAATATATGCTAATTATCACAGTCAGTATTTTTTCCCAAGAGAGGTGGCACCCATACAAACTTTGCTTATAATTTGCTCCTGCGGCTGTTTTTCACAGAAATACACCTTGGGGCCTATTTGTTAGGTGCAAAGCCGCCCCCTGCAGATTCGCGGCCAATCGGCCACCAGAAGGGAGTGTCAATCAACCCGATTGTATTGAATTGGGTTGATTTCCGGCGATGTCTGTCTGCCGCCTCAGAGCAGGCGGACAGATTCTGGGGGATATCTATCAAGCCGTCAACTTTGTTGCATTCGCCAGCACCAATACGCTCACCTAACATCGCGGCCGCGTATCTAAATACGCTCTCCATATTTATAAAAAAAAGCCAGCAAAAAGATGTGCACCAAGTACGGGGCGATGAGCATCGGACTGTTGTTAACTAGCAATCATCGATCTCGCGTCTATTCAGCTTTTTCCCAACTTTATTTATACCCTGTCACTAAACGCCGCCACTATACTAAAATGTTTAACCCCTATCCCGCTGCTCCCCGACCTGCCGCAACCAAAATAAAGTTATTAACCCCTATCCCGCCGCTCCCCGACCCCGACGCAACATAAATAAAATTATTAACCCCTAAACCTCTGGCCTCCCACATCACTACCACTAACTAAACCGCCAGTCCCCCACATCACCATAAACTAAATTAAGCTATTAACCCCTAAACCTAACAACCCACTAACTTTAAATTAAAATTACCACATCCCTATCTTAAAATAAATTTAAACTTACCTGTAGAATTAAAATAAACTATTTTTAAACTATTAATTAACATACCCTAACTATTATCCTACAATTAAAGTAAACTAACAATTAAATAAACTAAATATCATATTAAAAAACCTAACCCTACTAAAATTATTTAAATCTACTATTAAACCTTAGTACAAAAAAATAAATAAATGCCAAGTTAAAAACAAAACAAAACACTAAATTACGAAAACAAACCACATTATCAAAAATAAAAATGAATTACACCTAATCTAATAGCCCTATCAAAATAAAAAGCCCCCCCCCCCCAAATAAAAAAAACCATGCCTACAATAAACTACCAATGGCCCTTAAAAGGGCCTTATGTGGGGCACTGTCCCAAAGAAATCAGCTCTTTTACCTGTAAAAGAAAAAATACAAACACCCCCCAACAGTAAAACCCACCACCCAACCCCCCCAAATAAAAAACACCTATCTAAAATAACCTAAGCTCCCCATTGCCCTGAAAAGGACATTTGTATGGGCATTGCCCTTAAAAGGGCATTTAGCTCTTTTACATGCCCAGACCCTAATCTAAAAATAAAACCCACCCAAAAAACCCTTAAAAAAACCTAACACTAACCCCCGACGATCCACTTACAGTTCTTGAAGTCCCGCTTGAAGGATCCATCCAGTCGGCAAAGTCATCATCCAGGCGGCAAGAAGCCATCATCCAGGCGGCCTCTTCCATCTTCATCCAGCCGGAGAAGTATTCATCCAGGCGGCATCTTCTATCTTCATCCATCCGGCGCAGAGTGGGTCCATCCTGAAGACATCTGGCACGTAGCATCCTTTTCATACGGTCGCCGCCGTAAACTGGAACTTCAATGCAAGTGACGTCATCAAAGATAGCGTCCCTTGCATTCCTATTGGCTGAAAGATTTCAATAAGCCAATAGGATTAGAGCAGCTAAAATCCTATTGGCTGTTCCAATCAGGCAATAGGATTTGAGCAGTTCTCATTCTACTGGCTGTTCCAATCAGCCAATAGGATGAGAGCTCAATCCTATAGGGGTTAATAACTTTATTTATGTTGCGGCGGGGTCGGGAAGCGGCGGGATAGGGGTTAATACATTTTATTTGTGTTGGCGATGTCGGGCCAGCAGATTAGGGGTGTTTAGACTCTGGGTTTATGTTAGGGTCTTAGGTGTAAACGTAACTTGTTTTCAACCATAGAAATCAATGGGATATATGGCAGCACTGAACATAAGCTTTTGGTGCTTTCAGACTCCCATTGATTTCCATGGCATACGCGGCCTCCAGGGTGGCGGATTGAAAACCAGGTACACTAGGCCGGAATAGCTGTGAGCGTACCTGTTAGAAATTTGATAACTTTGAAAAAGTGTCAGATAGAGCCGAATGTGTATTCAGAACATCTGTAATGACGTAAGCATCGATCTCCGTCAGATTGAGACCGGCGGATCGTATGTTACGTCACAAATTTCAACATTTGCCAGTCTGTAGGCTTTGATAGCTAGGTTGAATCAAGCTCACAACAATTACGCTGCGGAATTCCGGCGTATTTGCGGTTGACGGCTTGATACATATCCCCCTTTAGACTGCTGCTTCATACGGAGCTTAATAAATATGCCCCCTTGTGTGGCCCACTTGATATCAGTTTTTCCCAATTCCAGTTCTCAAATATCTCTAACAGGCCAGATACTGAATAAAATAGGTGTGTTTGATGGTGGTACTGAAAAACACTTCTTTCTGTAAAGAAACAAATGTTTACCTTAGGTGCATTAAAGAAAATAAATAATAATAATAATCATAGTCCAGCACTATGCAATTTTTTTCATGTTATAAATGGTCAACTTATTTATGTACTATTAAAGTATTATTTGCTTCCGTCTTATCCTCATTTCCAGCCATCCAACTTACTAGTGCTGCTACCCACAGTACGTGTCTGCTCTCTGGGATAGATCTATGGCATTAGGAAGCCAAGCCATATTTAAAACTTAAAGGAACACTAAACCCAAAAACTTTTTTTCATTATTCAGATAGAGAATACAATTTTAAATAACATTCCAATGTACTTCTATTATCTAATTTGCTTCATTCTTTAGATATCCTGTGTTAAAGAAATAGCAATGCACATGGGTGAGCCAATCACACAAGGCATCTATGTGCAGCAACCAATCAGCAGCTACTGAGCCTATCTAGATATGCTTTTCAGCAAAGTATATCAATAGAATGAAGCAAATTAGATAATAGAAGTAAATTAGAAAGTTGTTTAAAATTGTATGCTTTTTCTAAATCATGAAAGAAAAAATTTGGGTTTAATGTCCCTTTAAAGAGATTTTGATTAAAAAATTAGCTTCAAGGTAAAGTTTTACCTCACAGTGGCATATTCTTTTTTTTTACACCAGGAAGATTTGATTCTGTTAGAAACTAGGAGCAAACAATGTAATTGATGTGCTGGCTGACAGCAGAATTGCCACTCATGCTGGCATGGATGATTGAACCTCTCCTAAGAAAAAACACTGCCTCTGCCAGAACTGAGAGCCTGCTACTTATAGGCTGTTTAACACACACTTTTTTTAGCCAAACAGGATGTCCCCTTAGAATTTGGGGATTATTTTACTTTAAAGGGCAGTAACATATGAATTGAGTCATGTCTTAATTTGCAATTCTGTCCCGTAGGTCCATGTTACATTATATCATAATATGGTATATTTAGACATGTTCATTAGTAAATATGCAACCGCTATGAATATGAGAGATACAGGATTATACAGTAGTGATACCTACCCTCCCAATTAGGACTGGCTCTGGACCTGCGTATTCCTCTATTACAAAGAACTGATTCCAAACCCAGCTCCGTTTTGACCTAAAAGGGGGGCCTGGGTCTTGCAAAGGATTTTCAGCAGGACTTGTGTTCCCCAGCAGACCTGGAGACATCTCTCCCATAACAGGGGCCAGGATGCAGTAGCCCCAGAGGAGCAGCAAAAGGAACTGGCACAGATAAAGGGCAGGCATGAGGTGTGTGAGGACCCCACTGTCAGACACTAGGGGTCAGATTACAGAGGTCACACAGGGCTGAAGTCCCTTTCTTGGTCCTTAGGCTGTTCCATGTAGGTAGGTTTTGGGGTGGGAGCAGTTTATCCCATAAATCACAAAACTTAAGCAAACCTTTCAAGAAAAAAAAAAAGAATTGAAGTTTAGGTCACCATGGTTTTATATGTATCAGGTTCACTCTGTCTAGTGCTTTTTTTCTGTCTGAGAATTGTAATTGAGTCTTGCTGTTTCTCTAGGTCTCAAGAAGTTTTCATGTTTTGTGTAGGCTCTTTGGCTGTGTCACTCACCATGTTGCAGTCTGTCTCATAGCAGCTTGTGTCCTCCTTGGCAATGTGTTGTATGCCAAATTGTCATCTCTCTGTGCCATGAACTAACTCACTATGACCTACATTTTCCTCAGTCTCTTAGAGTGTTTCTAAAAGCCTCACAAAGTTTGTCACTGACTTGATATTACTCTGTATCAACAGCTGTCACATGGTCCTAGCAGCACTCTCTCTGTATAATAGGCTGACGGTGACTGTCACAGGCAGTCTCTTAGCTTTATCAGCTGCCAAAGGCAATATCTATTAATGTCACCATCTGCATTAGTGTCACATGTTGACTATTAGTGACTGCCATAATCTGTCTCTCAGCATCAACAATTGTTTCTTAGCATAACAGCCAATCTTAAAGTCTCCTATTGTCTTTCCTGTTACCTTACATTTACTTACTTTGACTGCCTAGTTTGACCCTTGCTCCCTATTTATTTTGCCCCCTCTTCTTTATAAGTTATTTTCTTTGTTTAGATTTCTTAGTACAAATTGTACCATCTGTCTCATCTCCATTCCATGTCTGCCTCCCTCTCCCTCCTTCTTCATCTCTCTCTCCTCTCTCTCTCTCTCTCCTTCTCTCTCTTTGTATGCCCGTCATGTTCAGCACTTTACGCTTTACTGCAATAAGAAGAGGATAAGAAATCATAGGGAGAGAGAGAGATAAAGAGGGGAGAGGGAGAGATGGGAAAGAAAGGGATGCATACAAGAGACAGAGGAGGGGATGAGAATAATAGAGAAAAGAGGGAGAGACAAAGAAATATTGAAGGAGAGGTGAAGAATAACAAGACAAAATAAAGAAGAAAATGATGAAAGAAAGAGGGAAGAGAAAGAAAAAGAATGAGATACTGCAAGGGATGCAGAACAGAGGGTGAGAGCGAAACAGCAGTTTCCTCAGACACAATTTGTGTCACTGCAGAAGTTCTGTTGCTCTCAGGGACACACATGACCATCTGGTGACAAGTGTCTCTGGTAAGGATGGCAATGCATCTCTTGCTGCACTCACTAAGGACTGTAAGGTCATATGAGTATTAACAAGTCCCTATACATGTCCCTTTGAGGCAGTAAGAGTGCTACTTAGTCTGTCTGGGGACGAGTGGAGGACACCCACATGGTACATGATGTATCATTTATTCATCTCTGACATTTATTCTGTTCCTACATGCCCCTCCTTTCAAGTTTTTTCTCTTCAGTTCTATGTCATTTCTCCTCCCTAAATCTCTCGCCCCTCACTCGCTATCGTCTTTGTCTCTCTTACAGCTGCTAGTAAAATTCATCTTTATTCCCTATAGGGATTTAGTAGATCAGTCTCTGGATGCAGAGTATTAACTTCCAAGCACAGTTAAAGATTTTCTTTGTTTATCTTCTTCAAGCTTCTGTACGGTGTATAAATAGTAAAATAATTTACTAGCGAGAATAAACTCAATGTTAAGTATCCTATTATGTTATTATATAAAGCATATGTCATCAGAAACAAAACTCCTTCCTAAAATGCCACATATTTCTCCATATATCAAATCTATTTAACTCATGCTGTCACTTCAAATACCATCCTTATAACTCTTTTGTTTTTGGCTCTCTGCAGCCCATCCCTTTAACTATCATCCTTAGTATATATAATGCCCAATTCTCTAAAGATCACTGGTCTGGCAGGATTATCTAAGGAGTCTCGTCAGTGCTGCAAAGTCCGTCAAATTATTGTAGAAAAGCAAATCTTAGCTTGAGAGCTGTTTATCTCACTATGCAGGGTTCTGCATGAGAAAAACACACACAAACATTACAATATAATGCTCAAAAGAAAACACCAAATATTCTGAGTGATTTTTCTTCCAGCAAGTTATTGTTCATCTGACCATAATCTCTTCATATGAAACTCATCATATTTCTTACAATAATTCTTATTTCTATATTTATAGTCATGCGGCTTAAGATACTGTGCTGCCTGGGTCCGAGAATGAAATGATGCCCATTCCTGATTAGCATCTCAATCTACTAGCCTGGTCGCTGACCCTACTAAGCCTGCCTGCTGACCTGCATGCAACCAATGCTTATGCACTATTGTGCAATAAGTGGGAATGAAGTTAGGGAAGATATGCACTTGTCCCACCATGAATGTTGCTCCTGACGGGTTCTGGGTCTTTGTGCATGATGAGGTTATGTTGCTGGTAGCCTGTGACTTCCCCCACAGAGAGACAGAGGTCAGGAGTGGTCTGGGTCTGACATTGAGTGACTGACTCAAGTCACTGATGTGCTGCCCTTGTTAAGTGCTGCCTGGGTCCACTGAACCCACTTGGTCCCATGGTTGAGCCGGCCCTGTTTATAGTCCCATATGAACTTGTTTTACCCTACATAAACCTTCACATGTCTCCTCCTAATTCTCTGTATAATAAGAGTATAAAGTCCCTACCATTGCTCCTTATAATCCCTCCATATAACTCCTGCATTCTTCAGTAAACCCTTCCTATATCATTATCTATTACTTCACGGAACCCATTGCTGTAAAGGCATGTCACTGGACCATAAATGCAACATCCGAGTCCTCATACAGGCCTCACCTTGCACTCAGTAGTATATTATGGCATGTGCCTAGGGCAGCAGGATTTAGAGAAGCACATTTTAAAAAGTAATTATATGGTATGTTGCTATCCCACTTCTATGCTCTCCAATTGTTTTGTTTGTTTATTTTATTACAAATCAGTTGTCTAGTGCGGGCGCATGACCCCTCCATGCGCCTCTGGTCGGGAGAAATATAAAAAGGCAGATATGAACTTAATTTATTTGGGCTAGGCAGGCAAGTGGCATCATATTTTCCAGTGCCAAGAGCAGCACAAAAAGAAAATACTCCAAAGTTTATTCTACTGCTAACTCTTAACTTGATTTTATTTCAGTGTGTGATAGTAAGTGGATTATTCTGCAAGAAAAGAGGAGTGGTGAGGAAGTGTATATGTTTGTGGGGTAAAATTATAAATGATACATTTTTTAGACCTTCTGTAATGAAATTACAAGATAATTTCATAATTCAGACAGATTCAGACAGAGCATACAATTGTAAACAACTTTCCAATTTACTTCTCTTTTCAAATTTGCTTCATTGTCTTGGTATCCTTTGTTGAAGGAGTAGCATGACACTACTGTGACCTAGCTGAGCACACCTGGTCACAAGACACATATATGTGCAGCAACAAATCAGCAGCTAGCTCACAGCAATGCATTACTGCTCCTGAGCCTACCAAGCTATGCTTTTCTATAGCATACACAAAGAATGAAGCAAATTAATTCATTAATAGATGTAAATTGGAAAGTTGTTTTAAATTAAATTTTCTATCAGAATCATGAAAGTTTGATTTTGACTTTACTGTTCTTTTTATAATACAGTTTTGAGGCACATTCTTTTGAATACAGTAATGCTATTCTATAGAGATAGAAGAAGCTGATTGGGTCATATGACCTCAGCAGGGCCAATGGACAGATATGGAGCAGATAAGTGCTGGGGTGTGCAAAAGGTGCCAATAAATTCTGATAAAATGCAGTGTTTTAATTTTGTAGAGGTTATGGTGGAGTACAAATAGCTAGAGAAAGAAACAACACTAGAAAAGTTCTGCTAATATTAAAGTGAAGGTCAATTTTGATTAATTAGTGCCCAATTTTTAATAAACCTATTAAAAACAAGTGCACTTTAATTCATCAATATTGACATTTCAATTATTTTCTTCAAAAACTTACCTTTTAATCCTTGCAGCCGCTCCGGCGATTCCCCCGGCTGTCGGAAGCTTCTGCAGATGTCAGAAATGACGAACCCGGCTTCCTCCAATCAAGGCTTCCCCCCCCGGGAAATCTTGACCTGATGCAACGCCGTGATTGGAGGAAGCCAGATTCGTCATTTTGGACCCGTGAAGGCGGCTTGCGACGGGCAGAGGAAGTGCTGGAGCGGCTGCCAGGATTAAAAGGTAAGTTTTTGAAGAAAATGTGTGAAATGTCAATTTTGATTAAAGTGCCCTTGTTTTTAATAAGATTATTAAAAACCGGGCACTAATTCATCAAAATTGACCTTCACATTAACCATTCATTAACCCATCAGAGAAAAGGATGGAGTAACAGAGGAAGCTTTGAAGAGCAAAATGCATCACCTAGGTAGCAAGTTGCCCACCTATGTTATAGATCCTCATAATGTTTCAGAAACTCTTTCCATATAACTTTTTTTGTTTGCTCTATGTAACTCCCCCTTATAAGACCTCATTGTTCTATAGAACCACTTGCTAATATAGCATCTATTGCCATCAGGTCTCAGACTTTCCATTTAAATTCCCTCTATAACTATTAAGGTTATTACATATAACCAAAGGCTAATTGTATTACATTATCTAACCTTTCTTTAACTCCTATAACATATCCCTCCATATATTTTCTCTCTTAAAGGGACATTGCGGTCAAAATTTAAATGCAAATAGATGAATTACATATTTGAATATAAACATATTTGCAATATACATGTATTGGCAAAATGCTTCTAGTAAAAGTTATCACTGCCTTAGTGTTAACTTTTTTCTCTGCATGTGCACATGAAGCATAGCTAGATATTCTCAGTGCAATAGCGTTTTAAATAGTGCAGCTGCTCAGAGTGTCAGTGGAGCTTGTTTCGTGTCAGTAATTAACAAATGAAATCATTAACAGATTTTACAAGGACCATAGGCTCTCTGAGCAAGTGCTGTGTTTAAAATGTGCTGGTGCACAGTGCATACTTGAATACTCTTTTAAAACATCTATAGTTTTTATTAGAAACATTTTTGCTAATACCTGCATATTACAAAAATGCTTCTATTAAAAAAGGAAGTGCATCCATGTGGATTTCAATACTGACTAGAATGTCCCTTTAACTCTTTGCTAACCTTGGCTTTAATATTGCCCCATGTAAGATTTGCTTATAACTTCTCCTAATTCTCCATATAATCCATCTATTTAGCACCTTCTTTTGCTTAGAATTATATCCTACAGCTCTTTTTATTTCCTCATATAAAACTTCCATATTACTTATACTACTCTCTATTAGCATCATATATGCTCTGTTTATTACCTCTACAAAAGTCCACTTTTTATTTCTTATCACCTCTTTGTTTTTAGTTCATTAATCCATAAAATCAATTCCTATAACTTAATTTGCTCAAAATAAATGTTCCCTGGAACATATATTATTGGGTTCCATGTTCTCTCCATATACCTTCCCCTGATTCCTACTACTTCCTATAATACATCCAAATAATTCCACCTACAGCTTCATAAAAGCCATTATTTTCATTTCTCCATTTCTATTGTCACTGATGAACACACTTTCTCTACTGCGAAAAAATAATAATCTGTGTATTTTTTTATTATTATTTTTCATCTATTCCCTTTTGTATGTAAGTGTTCTCCATATTTCAGCAACTAAACTCTCAAAGGATATCATTGAAATCTGAGAGGTTTCACTGCTCCATATATATTCCCTGTCTAAAATTAATAATAATAATGATTCATAGAACTCTTCATTATAACTCCTAACATTCTGCCATAAAAAAGCCAAGTGCATTGGATCAAAAGTTTTATACTGTACAGAACATTTTCATTAATAACACAAAAATCCAGTGTAGAATATAGATTTAATTATGTTTTAATAAGAGCAGCCGAGGTGGAAAGACACTTAGCAATAAAGTAAATGTAGCAGGAAAAAAGCAACATGACAATTGGTTGTTCAGGTAAGAATACTTGCAGTATAAAGGGCCAGAATATGAGTGGCGCATTAACAATTACGCGCGATCAAAAAGGAGTTTGCGCCATCGCTATTTACTCTAGATTACTATGTCCTCAGAGCTCTGGTTAACTGTTCCGGGAAACAAAAAAGTGTCACAAAACACATCAAAAATACATTACAAAGTATATCTTTATATGTGTGTACATAAGAATGTATGTATTTACAGATATATATATACACATTTAAATAAATAAATACATATGTACACACATATAGAAATATATATAAGTGCATTGGAGCTCTTTGCAGTTAAAGGGAGAGTCTAGTCCAAAAAAAACTTTCATGATTCAGATAGAGCATGTCATTTTAAACAATTTTCCAATTTACTTTTATCACCAATTGTTCTTTGTTCTCTTGGTATTCTTAGTTGAAAGCTAAACCTAGGAGGTTCATATGCTAATTTCTTAGACCTTGAAGGCCGCCGCTTAAGAATGCATTTTAACAGGTTTTTCCCCACTAGAGGGTGTTAGTTCATGTTTTTCATATAGATAACACTGTGCTCATGCACGTGAAGTTACCTGGGAGCCATCACTGATTGGCTAAACTGCAAGTCTGTCAAAAGAACTGAAATAAAGGGGCAGTTTGAAGAGGCTTAGATACAAGATAATCACTGAGGTAAAAGGTGTATTTATATAACTGTGTTGGTTATGCAAAACTGGGGAATGGGTAATAAAGGGATTATCTATCTTTTAAAACAATAACAATTCTGGTGTAGACTGTCCCTTTAAGTAGATGAAACATGTAAAAGCATATTCATGCCATTTTCATATTTAATAAAGTGTTATACTGTGTTTACTGTAAATATTTAGAATATGTTCTATGTAGTTCTAAATAGATATATATATATATAATAATAATAATCTATATATATATATATATATATATATATATATCTATATATATATATATATATATATATATAGGTATAGATATATATTGTACCAAAATAGCATCAGATATATGTAGAAGTATGTATTTCTGAATAAATAGAACATATTCTGCTATGTGAACAACATTGAAATGTGAAATATTCATATTTTCATGTCGGGTTAGCACATTTGAGAATATGTTTGGGGAATACGTTATTGTGCGTGCAATATTCTAAGTTCAGCTTTTTGCGCGCAAGTGAAAACAGTTTACTTTCAACTTGTAATGCGAGCGATATCCGATGCGCACAAAAAAAATACTTCTTGCAGAGTTAGCACTCAAGCAGGAAGGTTAAATACTGCTCCACTTGTAATCTAGCCCAAAGTTGGAGATGCTAATGTCATATTATGGATCAGGGATTCCAACCTTTTAAGACGAGGGTCACCATTAATTATTATTTTTCTTGCTGCCTGGGGCCCCGATAATATGCCATGACTCCAAAGCCTTAAAGTGGTTAACACTCTTATAAACCATAAATACATCTTCAGCTAGAATTCCGTGTAACATTCAACAGAATATATTCATGGTACATAAATAAAGAACATTAAACAAAGATCTGACATAGCAATTTGCAAGAGAAAAATAAAAAATAAAATAGACAGATAGATAGACGGATAGATAGATAGATAGATAGATACAAACACCATATACAATATGGAAAACATTGTGAAATACAAGAAATGTTACAAATTTCAAGGGGAAATAAAAGCAATGTTCAGAAAATGATGAATAGAAGAACATATTTTAGCTCCAAAGTGCTATTTAAAATCACAATTATCCAGCAAGGTTGACAGCTTGGGTAACCTTTCCACTGAAGCAGTAGAGACAAATACATTGAAGGAGTTCAGTACATGTCTGATTTTTATTTGCTGTCAAAATCTATGTTTTTATGTGTCAAAAATACAGATACACACAGTCTAACTTTGCACACAAATAAACACTATGGGGCCTATTTGTTATGGTGCGAGAGGACATTATCCGATATAGCGGAATAATGTCCGCTGCACATCGATAAATTCCGACAGCATATGCTCTCGGCATTTATCATTGCACCAGCAGTTCTTGTGAACTGCTGGTGCAATGCCGCCCCCTGCATATTCGCGGCCAATGGACCGCTAGCAGGGGTGTCAATCAACCCGATCGCTGTTTCATAACTTCTGCTTCCGGCGAGCCTACAAACTCGCTGGAAACACGGGGCATCAAGCTCTGTACGGAGCTCGATAAATATGCCCCTATGTGTGTGTGTGTGTTTATATATATATACACTCATTTCTATTTATCTATCTGTCTATCTATGTACATATGTATCTATTATCTATCTCTTTACACACACACACACAAGCTATAGTTGAATACACGCATTTAAACATTAACTCACAGTATCATATACACTAGCACAAACAGGGACTTCTCCAACCCTTTTTATATGTATAAGTAAACATATATATTGAGAGAGAGAAAAAAAGAGAGGGAGCAACATAAAGAGAGAGAGAGAGAGCAACATAAAGAGAAAGACTAAAGAAACAGAGAGAAACAAAAGCACAAACATATTGCAAGCACAGTAACCTAAGTTTGTAACGTACCGTACAACTCCAGATGTGAGAGATCTTAAGTAGATGGCAGAAGAGACGGCTCTGGATGCAACAGCACTGGAGCTTTCCCCAGGTGTGCGTGAGACTGCTGCAGAGTCACAATTAGATGTGAGTGAGACTGCTGCAGAGTCACAATTAGATGTGAGTGAGACTGCTGCAGAGTCACAATTAGATGTGAGTGAGAGTGCTGCAGAGGCACAATTAGATATGAGTGAGACTGCTGCAGAGTCACAATTAAATGTGAGTGAGAGTGCTGCAGGGACAGCTCCAGGTGTAGTAGAGAAACTGCTGCTCCAAAGCTTTGCGTGCCTGGTGCAGAGACCATGTGATAGTGATAGACACAAACAAGCAGAGTGAGACACTGAAAGAGAGTGTGTGAAAGAGCTGTAGGGTGAGAGAGGGCAGTCTGGGCTACAGGGTGTAAGAGAGGTGCTGAGAGAGGCACAGTACAGCATAGGGAAGCTGAGACAGGTTTCTGCATATGCTGCTCTGGGTTTCCAGCGAATGATGCTGAGAATACGAGTTGACACGCACCCCCCAAATCCTCTGCGCTCCCCCTCCTCCCCTCTTTATCCTTTTCTCTCTCTCTCTCCTACTCCTCCTCTTTCTTCCTCTTTCTCCTTTCCTCTAATACAAGAGGACACAAAGAACAGAGAGACGGAGCCAAATTGACAGTGAGAAACCAAAGGGACAGAGAGTGAGACTGAGAGCACATAATAGCCATACTGCAACAGGACACACGTGTATATGCATATACTTATATACTGTGTGCTGTAAGTCACATAAAGATAGATACTAGATAGATTATAGGTAAATATAGACAGATGATAGATTAAAGATAGGTGACAGTGACTCTAGCACTGGAAATAAAGAGAGCACTGCACGATAGAGACAAAATAAACAACAGGATATATATTAATATATGTATATAGAAAAATAATATATGTCTAGAAAAAAGATTAATGGAGAGCTTTAAAGTTATGTAATAAAATATATTGTTACATACTCAAAGATACATTTACATATGGATAAAGTATTTCTGGGCAGTCTAGTGGTTTCTGTTTGGACTGTAATGACTAATAAGGGTCTGTGCCCCTGGGTTTCATGTACAGGATTCTCAGATACCGCAGGACACACAGATGGGACCAAAAGCATCATATTTGCAAGACAGAGTGATAGAAAGAGATATTGTGTGTGTGTGTGTGTGTGTGTGTGAGAGATCATGTGTGTGTGTAAGAGAGAAATGGTGTATGAGTATGTGTTTGTGAGATAGAGATAGTGTGTGTGTGTGTGAGAGAGAGAAAGTGTGTATGTGTGTGTGAGAGAGAGAGATAGTGTGTGTGTGTGTGAGATAGTGTGTGAGTGAGATAGATAGTGTGTGAGAGAGTGAGAGATAGTGTGTGAGAGAGTGAGAGATAGTGTGTGTGTGTGAGAGAGAGATAGTGTGTGTGTGTGTGAGAGAGAGATGGTGTATGTGTTTGTGAGATAGAGATAGTGTGTATGTGTGTGTGAGAGAAAGTGTGTATGTGTGTGTGTGTGTGAGAGAGAGAGAGAGAGAGATAGTGTGTGTGTGTGTGAGAGAGATATAGTGTGTATGTGTGTGTGAGTGTGTATGTGTGTGTGAGAGAGATAGTGTGTGAGAGAGTGAGAGATAGTGTGTGAGAGAGAGATAGTGTGTGTGTGTGAGAGAGAGATAGTGTGTGTGTGTGAGAGAGATAGTGTGTGTGTGAGTGTGTGTGTGAGAGAGAGATAGTGTGTATGTGTGTGTGAGAAAGAGAGATAGTGTGTGTGTGTGTGAGAGAGAGAGTGAGAGATAGTGTGTATGTGAGAGAGAGTGAGAGATAGTGTGTATGTGAGAGACAGAGAGATAGTTTGTGTGAGAGAGACAGTGTGTGTCTGTGTGTGAGAGAAAGTGTGTGTGAGAGAGAGGGAGAGATAGTGTGTGTGTGTTTGTTAGAGAGAGGGAGAGATAGTGTGTGTGTGAGTGAGATTAAAAACAGAGAGAGTATTGGGCTAATGATGGGGGGGGTGATGGTATGTGAAGTTGAAGTAAGACAGGAACAGCATACAGATATGAAAAATATGAACACAGCTGTGGAGGCTTTAAAAGTTAAATGACACAAATGAACGACGCATTTTCAGTATAGTTACAAGTCAGTGAAGGGTAACACAATGAAACTAGCACCTGTGTAATTCCCACTTCGAAGGAAACGAAATTAGTTAGAGGAAACCTCGGGACTAAATAGCAATGTTCGCTGTGCTGATTTCCCTTAGGTAACGTTCCCTTACTACCAGGCAAACCCCAAGCTTACCCTGGCTTGTCAATATCACTTTGTGGTCATCACTAAAGGATCGCGCTACAACCTATGGCATCGATCCAACAAATCAAACGTGCAGGTAGGGTCATAACGTGCATCTTGTTCTAAGGAAGAGTAATCCCTGCGATATAGTGCTTTTTAGAAGAGAATAAGATAATTTCATATAAGGTCTGCAGGATGGAAGAGGTTCATTTCTGTTCTATACATTGTAAGTAAATGAGAGGTTAATCATTGTTCAGAAAGTGTCTCAAATATGAAGGGGATACGCACTGGTCTAAAAACAGTTCCTCAGACAGAAAGAGTTGTGATGCTGAAGCTTTATTTGTGTGCGTATTCACAAGCTAAATGATAGTCATTAATCTGCAAGACGTAGGGGGCAAATAATAGTTAGCCAAACACTGTGCTGCATTATAACTGCCACACACAACATGGCTACGTATAGGAGTCAGGAATCTAGGCGGAGTCAAATTGTGGGCGGGTCTATAATTTTAAAGCTCAGCTTTGTCTATCAGCTGGAACAAGTCAGGACATGTGTTTTGTGAAAGTGAGTAGGGGGTTAACAAGGGACATTTACACATGTTTCCAGACACGCGTGGAATGTCACATGAAGGGCATAGACATGCAGATGGTGAGTAATAACTATAACCCATTTAATTCTCCTTGCCATATAATATTGACTTGGTATACAGGTATTGCCTACACACAAGGCTCATAAACTTCTATATATCTAGCACATATAGCAGTATTCTTTATTTTCCTTTCCTTATATAATGCACTTAATTATTGCATAAGGATGAGAGAAATGTTAATATGGTCCATAGTGTATAAAACTGAACATAGTGTAGGAGTGATCTTGGAAATTAGGTGCTGATAATAAAATTGGTAGGTAAAAATCAGGCTAGTGAGGTAGATGTTGGAAAATAGTAGTTTTTGACAAGATACAATACATTGGATACAATTCCATTAAATACTGTATGTGAATTTGTCTAATCTAGTGTCACTTTCTGCACCATTCTGTGTCTGGATTCAAGATATTGTTTTAATGCAAAGGAAATTTAGTTACTGATAAATATGTAGCCTATAGTAGTCCCACTAAAGGGACATTAAACAGTAAATACATGCTAGACATAATGATGTATTCAAAGCAAATATTAGCCTTAGAGTAATATGTAGATGTATTTTTACAATTAGTTGTTTAAATATTGATTATATAAGTGTAAAAGTTTAGTTTCTATAAAGTACTTTAGATTCTATAAAGTATTGGGTGCTGCCATGTTTGAAATAGTTTACTATTTATCTCTGTCTTCTGTGGAGCGCAATTAGATAATTTGAAAGAGAAATATAAACCAAAAATGCAATAAAGTAGCATTTGTGTAAGCCATACAACCTTGTTTGTATTAGTCTGTTTTATTGCCTGTTTTATATCTGTTTCTAATTGTTTGCAGCATTACAGTAAGATAAGCCTAAAACTTAAGTTTCTTAAGTTTAGACATGGCAGCACCCATTACTTTATAGAAACTCAGTGGAAAGAAAAATTAAAGGGATACTAAACAAAATTTTTGAAAAAGCAGGAATCTAAGCTTAGTAGCCATCCCATTTTTGGTTCAGCACCTAGGCAACACTTGCTGAATGGTGGCTATATGTAGCCACAATCAGCAAGCGCTATCCAGGGTCTGAACCAAAAATGAGCTGGCTCCTAACTTAGATGCCTGCTTTTTCAAATAAATATAGCAAGAGAATTAAGAACATTTGATAATAGGAGTAAATTAGAAAGTTGCTTAAAACTGGATGCTCTATCTAAATCATTTAAGAAGAAGAAAAAACGGGTTTAGTATCCCTTTAACCCCTTAGTGACCAGACCATTTTTCAATTTTCTTACCGTTAAGGAACAGGGCTATTTTTACATTTCTGCTGTGTTTGTGTTTAGCTGTAATTTTCCTCTTACTCATTTACTGTACCCACACATATTATATACAGTTTTTCTCGCCATTAAATGGACTTTCTAAATATACCATTATTTTCATCATATCAAATAATTTACTATAATTTTTTTTTATAAAATATGAGGAAAAAAAATGAAAAAACACACACTTTTTTTCGAATTTTGACCCCCAAAATCTGTTACACATCTACAACCACCAAAAAACACCCATGCTAAATAGTTTCTAAATTTTGTCCTGAGTTTAGAAATACCCAGTGTTTACAAGCTCTTTGCTTTTTTTTTTTTTGCAAATTATAGGGCAATAAGTACAAGTAGCACTTTGCTATTTCCAAACCATTTTTTTTCAAAATTAGTTACACTGTAACACTGATATCTGTCAGGAATCCCTGAATAACCCTTCACATGTATATATTTTATTTTAGTAGACAACACAAAGTATTGATCTAGGCCCATTTTGGTATATTTTATGACACCATTTCACCGCCTAATGCGATCAAATAAAAAAAAAAAAAGAAATCACTTTTTCACAAACTTTTTCACAAACTTTAGGTTTCTCACTGAAATTATTTACAAACAGCTTGTGGAATTATGGCACAAATGGTTGTAAATGGTCTTTGGTAATTAGAAGGCTGCTAAATGCCGCTGCACACCACACTTGTATTATGCCCAGCAGTGAAGGGGTTAATTGGGTAGCTTGTAGGGTTAATTTTAGCTTTAGTGTAGAGATCAGCCTCCCACCTGACCCATCTCAAACAGCTCTCTTCCCTCCCTCACCTCACAATTGTCACCGCCATCTTAAAGTGAAGGTCAATTTTCATGTGAAAGTGCCCGGTTTTAAAAAAAACTATTAAAAACAGGGGCACTTTCATTCATGAAAATTGACATAGCACCGTATTTTAAAAATACTTACCTTGTTCTTCTGAAACGCTGGATCGCCGTTCTGAAACGATGCCCCGCCTGCTTCTTCCTGGTTTACTTACCCAGCAATGACGAAACCTGCTTTCTCCAATCACGGCGTTGCCTCAGGCAATGTTTACCCTGGGGGGGGAAGCCGTGATTGGAGGATGCCGGAATCGTCATTGCTGACGTATGAAGAGGCTTGCGACGGGCTGGTGAAGCACTGGAGCGGCTTCCAGAAGAAAAGGTAAGTATAGTTAAAAAAAACAGCTGAAATATCAATTTTCATGAATGAAAGTTCCCTTGTTTTTAATAGTTTTTTTTTTTTTTTTAAACCAGGCACTTTCACATGAAAATTGACCTTCACTTTAAATACTGGCAGAAAGTCTGCTAGTATAAAAATAAAGGGTTTTGTTTTGTTTTTTTTAAGAATTTTGTTTTAGATTTTTTTTCTGAAGTGTTGGATCCCCCATTACCCCCCAACCTCCCTGACCCCCCCCAAACAGCTCTCTAAGCCTCCCCTTCAAACCTATTAGCCGCCATCTTAGGTATTGGCAGTTGTCTGCCAGTACCCAGTTTACTAAAAAAAAAATCCTTTTTTTAAAAATAAAAATAAATAAACCCTCCATTTTCTGTAGTGTAGCTGCCCCCTCCCAGATTCCCTTCCCATTACTTATAAATCATTCTCCCTCTTTCCATTTCACTACAGATGTCCCATAGTGTAGCGGGCGGTCCCTCCCTCCTGCGTGCGCACTCCTGGACCCATCATCCCCACTGACAGGAACTCGGCTACTCCCTCCAAGACCTCCCACGCCACCAATGATTGGCACCATCGCTGGCCGATGCAGAGAAGGCCACAAAGTGGCCCTCTCTGCATTGATGTGCTTAAAAAGGGTATTACACAATGCCTTAAAGGGACACTGAACCCAATTTTTTTCTTTTGTGATTCAGATAGAGCATGCAATTTTAAGCAACTTTCTAATTTATTCCTATTATCAATTTTTCTAAGTTCTCTTGCTATCTTTATTTGAAAAAAAAGGCATCTAAGCTATTGTTTGGTTTAGGACCCTGGACAGCACTTGTTTATTGGCCGATAAAAATTAATCCACCAATCAGCAAGAACAACCCAGGTTGTTCACCAAAAATGGGCTGGAATCTAAACTTACATTCTTGCTTTTCAAATATAGATACCAAGAGAATGAAGAACATTTGATAATAGGAGTAAATTAGAAAGTTGCTTAAAATTGCATGCTCTATTTGAATCACGAAAGAAAAAAAATTGGGTTCAGTGTCCCTTAATATTGAGGCATCGCTGCAATACCCTGAAAGCAACTGGAAGTGATCAGGACCGCTTCCAGTGCTTGAAACCTCAGAGGAGTCCTTGGTCATTAATGACCGTTTTTTGTAGGACATGCCTGTCACGTCCTTGGTCGTTAAGGGGTTAAATTACAGGAAGAGGGAACAAAATAAATGGATATATGTATATTACGTTTTTTTAACTACACATAATTAAACATTTTATATTACAATCTCATACTATTTAATATCCCTGTATTGTAAAAGGAGAGACATCAGTGTAAAGTTCTGAGAATAATCTAAAATAAATACTTCTCTATTTGCTAAAAGGAGCAATGTACTGAGCACTCAGAGGGGGAAAAAGTTAAAAACCAAAATTTATTGGTAAACAATTAAAAAGTCCATATACATGCAGGAGGGCAAGGAAAAGCTTTTTAATTGTTTACTAATAAAGCTTTTTTTTTTTTTTTTTTTTTTTTTTTTTTACTTTTCCCCCTCTGAGTGCTCAGTACAATGCTCCTTTCGGTCACCATTTGGTGTATTGGTCCTCACCGCCGATCTGAGGCACCGCACTGCATCTGGGGCTGGTAGTTTTTTTTCTTTAGGATAGCTTTCGATCTGCCTGGTCCTCCGCTCTCAGTTGCGACAACTCCTTGTGCTGCAACTCTATTTGCTGTTTGGCACTGAATTTGTTTACATTCCTGTATGTCAAGCCTGACGGAAAAATGGCAACTGTTCATCTGGCTTTATACAAAAGAAAAGTAAAAAGTGGAAGAAATATGTAATTTAAAATAATAATAATAATAAAAAAATAAGATTACTCAACCTAAGCATGCTTACAGCTTGTGCAATAAATTAATAAACTATTTGTATTGACATTGCACTACATATGGCACCAGGTTTGTATTTATATGTATTATATGTATTTATATGTTTTAATGGAAAAATGAAATTATAAATTTTTTTGAAGATTTTATTATATCACCAGTGTCCATTAAAAACTATGGTTAAGTTTTCATTGCTGGTGTTATACATTTTGCAGCCAGTCAATAGCCATTAAAATGGTTGATAAAAAAGATAACAACATCCATCAGTAAACCAAGCTGATGCTTTTTCATTTTGCATACTTCAAAGTAAGTCAACAGAAGGTCAAATGATAAGCATTGATGATGCTTGATATGATGAGCATAGTTTACATTTTGCCCTTTAACTGCTTGCTGTATGCATTCGATAATGTACTGAGCTTTAGATTTTAATCTCCTTGGTGTAAAGGGACAAAATGCCCTTTACAACTATTATTTAAAAATATGAAACATTTAAAACATATACATATTCAATAAAATCATATGAATAATTAAGAATTATGTTGACTCTAATATTTTAGATATTTTTTTTATAATTGTATTACTTAAAGCCATGAAAAAAATCTATTAACAAAAACATTTCAAAGCAGCATGACATAGATGTAATATATATATATATATATATATATATATATATATATATATATATATATATATATATATATATATACATACAGTATGTGTGTATATATATATATATATATATATATATATATATGTATGTGTCTTTAACTGCTTAGTTGATCGCAGGTGAGGGTTGCAAGTGCAAAACCAGTCTTATATCATCTTATTAGAGTTGCTCAGAAACAAAGTATGAACCACCAATTCTGCTCTGAAATAAGGGAAGTTACTGTATGTTAAATGAAAATGGAGGTAGGGTTATGTATAACAACTTATAAAATAATTGTAGAATGAGGATTTTTTTAAAACTGAGTGAAAATAGAAGCTGATAACACTTTTTTTCACCACCTGTATAACTCTTTGCAGCTCAAAGTTAACACCACCAATTTAAAATTTAAAGGAACAGTCTAGTCAAAATGAAACTTTCATGATTCAGATAGGGCATGCAATTTTATGCAACTTTCCAATTTTCTTTTATTATGACATTTGCTTTGTTCACTTGGTATTCTTTGTTGAAAGCTAAATGTTGGTAGGCTCATATGCTAATTTCTAAGACCTTGAAGGCCATCTTTTATCTCAGTGCATTTTTACAGTTTTTCACAGCTAGACAGCTCTAGTTCATGTCTACCAAATAGATAACATTGTACTCACTCCTGTGGAGTTATTTATAAATCAGCACTGACAGGCTAAAATGCAAGTCTGTCAAAATAACTGAGATAAGGGGGTAGTCTACAGAGGCTTTAAGATACAAGGTAATCACAGAGGTAAAAATTATATTTAAGGGACATTCCAGCCAAGACTGGAATCCACATGGGTGCATTTCAATTTTGAATAGAAGCATTTTTGTAAAAAAAAAAAAAAAATATATATATATATATATATATATATATATAATTAGCAATGCTTCTAGCAAACGCAATAGCTGTTTCAAGAGTGTATTTAAGTATGCACCGTGCACCAGCATTTTAAACACAGCATTTGCTCAGAGAGCCTAAAGTGCTTGTACCATTTGGTAAGGACTCTAATTTGTTAATTGCTGACATGATACAATTCCCACTGGCACTCTGAGCAGCTGCAGTATTTAAAATGCTGGTGCACTGAGAATATCTAGCTATCGTTCATATGTACATGCAGAGAAAAATGTAAACGCTAAAACAGTGGTAATTTTTTACTAGAAACATTTTTGCAAATACATGTATATTGCAGATATGTTTCTACTCAAAAAACTAATTAATCAATGTGCATGATGGAATGGGTAATAAAGGAATTATCTATATTTTTAAACAATAAAAATTCTGCAGTAGACTGTCCCTTTAACCTATGGCAAAGAGGTTAAACACAGAGATAAAGTTTTACTCTGAGCCTCAACTCATTGCAGCATTTGAGCAGGACTTGGCAAGAGAGCCATTAAGAGCAGCATACGCCTGTAACCATCAGTCAACAGAAGCTTGAATATACATGTAATTAAAAAACACATCAATTTAACAGGATGAAATAAATGTATGTAAGAAGAATATATCACAATTAGTTCACATACGGCTAGATTACAAGTTTTGCGGTATGATTGAAAAAGCAGCGTTAAGGCTCTTTTTCACTACCCCTGGTATTACGAGTCGCACACTTTTTTGGCCGGAACACAACATAACTATCGCAGCTTTCAAAAAGTCCTTTTTCAATGGAACTTCCTTTGCGCCGGTATTACGAGTTTGCCTGGGAGGCCAAAAAGTGAGAGGTACAGCCTATACATTCAAGATCCATACCGTAAACTGAAAGTCAGTAGTTATGGGTTTTATGCTACGCAACATAAAACGCATAACTAAAGTGCTAAAAGGTACACTAACACCCATAAACTACCTATTAACTCCTAAACCGAGGACCTCCCGCATCGCAAAGACTAAAACAAAAATATTAACCCCTAATCTGCCGCTCCGGACATCGCCACCACTAGAATAAACATATTAACCCCTAAACTGCCGCACTCCTGCATCGCAAACACTAGTTAAATATTATTAAACCCTAATCTGCTGTCCCTAACATCGCCGCAACCTACATTACTGTTATTAACCCCTAATCTGCTGCCCCAAAATCGCTGCCACTATACTAAAGTTATTAACCCCTAACCCTAAATCTAACCCTAACACCCTCTAACTTTAATGTAATTAAAATAAGTCTAAATAAAACCTACTATTAATACCTAAATAATTCCTATTTAAAACTAAATACTAACCTGTAAAATAAACCCTAAGATAGCTACAATATAACTAATAGTTACATTGTACCTATCTTAGGTTTTATTTTTATTTCAAGTTTGTATTTATTTTAACTAGGTAGAATAGTTAGTAAATAGTTATTAACTATTTACTAGCTACCTAGTTAAAATAAATACAAATTTACCTGTAAAATAAAACCTAACCTGTCTTACACTAACACCTAACCTTACACTAAAATTACATTAATTAAATACGATTAACTAAATTACAAAAACAAACAAACACTAAATAACACAAAATAAAAAAGAAATGATCAAATATTTAAACTAATTACACCTAATCTAAAAGCCCTATCAAAATAAAAAAGCACCCCCAAAATAAAAATAAAAACCCTAGCCTAAACTAAACTGCCAATAGCCCTTAAAATGGCCTTTTGCGGGGCATTGCCCCAAAGAAATCAGCTCTTTTACCTGTAAAAAAAATACAAACAACCCCCCAAAGTAAAACCCACCACCCACACAACCAACCCCCCCAAATAAAAACCTATCTAAAAAACCTAAGCTCCCCATTGCCCTGAAAAGGGCATTTGGATGGGCATTGCCCTTTAAAAGGGCATTTAGCTCTTTTTCCGCCCAAACCCTAATCTAAAAATAAAACCCACCCAATAAACCCTTAATAAAACCTAACACTAACCCCCGAAGATCCACTTACAGTTTTTGAAGACCCGACATCCGTCCTCAACAAAGCAGCAGAAGTCTTCATCATCCAAGCGGCAAGAAGTCCTCAACGAAGCTGGGAGCAGTCTTCATCCAAGCGGGCCGAAGTCTTCATTCAAGCCGGCAGAAGTCTTCATCCAGACGGCATCTTCTATCTTCATCCATCCGGCGTGCAGCATCCTCTTCTTACAATGGCGACTGAAGAATGAAGGTTCCTTTAAGGGACGTCATCCAGGATGGCATCCCTTGAATTCCGATTGGCTGATAGAATTCTATCATCCAATCGGAATTAAAAGTGAAAAAATCCTGTTGTCTGATGCAATCAGCCAATAGGATTGAGCTTCAATCCTATTGGCTGATCCAATCAGCCAATAGGATTGAGCTTGCATTCTATTGGCTGATTGGTGACGGCGATGTCGGAGGTGGCAGATTAGGGGTTAATAATTGTAATGTAGATGGCAGTGACATTGGGGGTGGCAGATTAGGGGTTAATAACTGTAATGTAGGTGGCGGCGATGTCGGGGGCGGCAGATTAGGGGTGTTTAGACTTGGGGTTTATGTTAGGGTGTTAGGTTTAAACATAAATTGTTTCCCCATAGTAATCAATGGGGCTGCGTTACGGACCTTTACGCTCCTTTATTGCAGGTGTTAGGCTTTTTTTTAGCCGGCTCTCCCCATTGATGTCTATGGGAAATCGTGCACAAGCACGTAAAACCAGCTCACAGCAGCGCTGGTATTGGAGTGCGGTATGGAGCTCAATTTTGCTTTACGCTGCAATAGTGCCTGCTAACGCCGTTTTTTTTGCAAACCTGTAATAGCAGCGCTATAGGGAGGTGAGCGGTGACAATAACTTGCAAGTTAGCACCGAGCAGCTCATAACGCAAAACTTGTAATCTAGCCGATAGTTATTCAACTACAAAAAAAATGTTCTGCATATTCTGCCAGAAGTTTATTATGTTTATGATCTTCAAAATCTTCAGGTTACAACAGTATCACTATGTATTGACTGACTGCTATGGGCCCCCCCAGAACTTGGGCCCTGATGCCATTGCACCTGCTGCACCAATGGGAGTTCCGTCCCTGCTCCACCCCCATCTCCAACTGTATTAAGCAGATCGATGACGCTTCCTCCAATCGTTGCGTGCCCCCTTTGGCAATCAGCTTGTGGGATACACAACGATTGGAGGAAGCCAGATGCGTCATCAATATGCTAAATACAGTAGGAGATGCGGGCAGAGGATCGGCATTATGTTTCCTATAATGCAGTGGTAAGTATTTTTAAAAAGAAGCCTCCTTGTAAAGTTTAAATAATTAAAGTGCCCCTGTTTTTAAGATTATTTTTAGGTACTGGGTACTAATTCCTTAAACTTTACAATCACTTTAAATTGTGCTATGTTTGTCCTAAGGTGAACTAGGATGCTGGCTATTTAGCGTGTGTGTGTCTGTACTTCTAATTTCTCTCATATTCTGTATGCTACAACATTATTTGATGTTCTAATCAACCAGTCAGACTGTGACAGATATATAGCTTCTTATGCAAAGTTATGACTGTAGGAGGAGTACAAACACCGTACCTTAGGTTCCTGTGCCTCAGAGCAAGTGAGCGGTAAGTCTGGCTCTTGTGTTAACTGTCCTAACTGGTTATAAATTCCTACACATCTAGGCTGATTTCACTCTTAGAGGAGATTTAAACGTTCTTGGGCAGTAAATCCTAATATGGAAGCATTGCACTTGTAATGAAATATATTTCTCTGTTTCAGATCATATTCAAAATGATTCCTGGCATTAAAAAATAAATAAATCAGAATTGATGTGATTGCAACATGCTCACATTAAAGACACTGACATTTGACTAATGACCAACTAACTGATCTGGGGTATTATGGCCTCTGATCCCAGTACTTCAGGTTAGTATTACCATTATTAAAATTATGTTGAGTTTAAAGTGCTTTTAATGTATAATACATTTGTCTCTCTAAGCATTGTACACAATACAGTGTAAAAAGTAAGAGGATGTGCTTTTTTTGCTCTTCATTATATACAGAGGCACATCTTGTACCTGTTAGATATGCTATATACTATGAAGTTTTTACACACTGTCCAATTAATACACTTATTAATACTCTTGAAATGCTCTTCAGTATATGTATACAATGAGGTAGAATTGTGGCTGGTTCCAAGGAATTTGAAACATTGCTGTACTCATCTTGAGATTGCGAGAAAGGCTGCTGGAGCCATTTTGTTATGCGCCATTCGGTCTGTTTACAGCATTACAGTGCACTCCGTGTCTGTGTTGTAGTCTAGCAAATTTTACTACTATTTTACAGGTGATGTACAGTTTTTATTAACTACTAATTGAATACTGTACTCTAGCGTGCTAGTGTTAAACTACACACATAGTAGTATATGTTAGTTCAAACATGTTTTTAAAACACTGGCAAGTGGAATGAAAGTTAAAACCGCCTTGTTCACATTAAGGCGGTTTTCACTTTACAGCGGGGCTCCGGTCCCTAACCG